>NC_034412.1:63135681-63170936 GCF_002078875.1 Numida meleagris | reverse complement strand
AGTATACTCGGAGCCCCTGGACCAGTTACAATAGGATGTTTTTGCCAGTCTCTACCAGTGAGGCTTATTTCGGCCTCCAACACAGTCAACTCTTGGGAACCCCCAGTCACCCCAGAAATGTAAACTGAGTCTGTCCCTTGGTGACTCGAGGGCATTAGAGTGCACTGTGCACCTGTGTCCACCAGTGCCTCATATTGCTGTGGTTCTGATGTGCCAGGCCATCGAATCCACACAGTCCAATAAACTCTATTATCCCTTTCCCCCCCCCGGCTGAGGGCAGGGCCCCTCTACTTGTTACCTCCCTTGTTCTTCTGATCAGGGCCCTTACGGCTTTTACCACGTCCCGCAGCAACAGGAGCGGAGGGTTTCGCCTTGGCTAGCAGTTCTTCTACCCGTGCTTGTAGTGCAGGAGTGGGTTTTTTGTGCCACTTCTTCATGTCTTCTCCATGGTCACGTAGGTAACGCCACAAGACAACACGCGACATAGTCTTACTGTTGTCACTTGCTCGAGCAGGAGAATGTTTTCTTCTTCTAATAGCTGAGATGTTGGATGATGCAAATTGGGAGGAAAACAAATTGCTCAGCCCCTCCCGTAGGGTGTCTCGATAATCCTGATTGTCATCAGGTTTATCGTCATGAGGCAAAGAAGTCAGTTCCTCTATTATTTTTGGTGGAGAATGCAAAGGGCAAAATTGAGGCAAAATTAAGGCAAAATTAAGGGCAAAATTCTGCTTTTTTAGCTTTTAGAACGAAGCTAAGACTGCTTTTTAGCTCTTAGAACGAATCTTTCTCTGCTCTCGGAAAGCTTCATTATCATAACTGCAGGTATATTCACTACATGATGTTATGATGTGGAGTACCAATAACCGAAAATCATAAAACCATGACAGTGTAAGACAGGTCTCCTTCACCAACCAAGGTGGTGTATTTTTTTGTTACTATATAGTATTTAATCGGTAAGGCAGAAAATAATTGGAAAGCTGTACCTATGGGGGACTGAAATGTTTCTCAGTAAACAGAATTAAGGAAAAAGGTGTGAAGTACATAAGAATGAGGTAGGTGATATATTGAGTGGGATTTTGAGGACACTTGTACCAGTCTGCAAATTAATCTCTTTGGATGCAATGCTTAGAAGTGGCCTTATTAAATTGGCTAACGTATTCTGCACGACATTGTTGGTAGTGGTTGAATAAGCACTTTTTCTACTTTGGACCAATTTTTTTTTCTTCTCAAGGCTTTGGATTTCTTGTGGCTGACTGAAATGCTGTGGCAGTATGGGGTGCAGATGGAGAAGGGTAAACTAGTGGCCTCTGGTCCCCCTGACCACACAGATGTGAAGGAAGTGCCCTACCACAAAGCTCTGGGGCGATCCTGGTTAATAGACTTGGGTTTGGAGTTACCATCAGTAGGGCTTACTCATTTTCTAGAACAATACATGAGGTAAAACCTTCAGGTTTTACCAATCATGGCAGATATTAGGGTAATCATTCCTGTGTTATGGTTAATCTGCTTCATTGAAAGTGCTGAGGTTACCTTATTAATGCAAAAAAGAAAAAAAATCACGGTAACACCTATGTCCTGATGCACTCTTGGGCCAACAAAAGAAAAGGGGAAAGTCCCGACTGTCTTGCTGATGTGGGCTAATGCAAAAATAGGACACAAACTCAGGAGATGTGGGATTGAATGTTGAGCTGTCATTTCCAGCAGCATCTCTACCTTTTAGCTATGCATGTGCTGTGTCTGCTGACAAGGTGTGTGGCTGTTGTGTCCCTGGTGGAGGTGATTTTTGGGTCAATTCAGCCTCCTAAAGACTCTTTGGGAAAATATGGAGGAGGAGATATGACATGCTAGAGCTAGAGAGCTACATTTAATTTTCAGAAGCTGACCGGTCCTTACCGTATGTATTCTCTCGAGGACTGGAATGAGTATATGTCAATCTGCTGACTTATTTTCTATTTCTGAAGACTGTCTCAATGAAACCTAAAGTTTTACTAAGACTATGTAATTTCTTTTCTAGAAATATGAAACGAGCTGGGCTTTACATTTTTGTATACTACTGTTGCTTACATGGAGTTTATGTTCTGGAATTTCAGAGTTCTGTAAATATGTATAATAATATTATTATATATTTATGATATATAATTAAATTATTATTTTATATATAATTTACTGTATATATAATACATCGATATTAATATATAATATTATTATATACTTATGATATATAATAAAATATACATTTCATATTCTATGTATGTGTTTATGTCATTATGAAAATTAATGACCTAAAAACATAAAAATGTACAACTTTCAGGAGTAGAAGACATGATGTTACCCAATCAATTCCTAAATTGCTGCAGAGATAGGAAGAAAATGCACTTTTCACAGACTATCTCAAGAGCCTGCTTTCTGTGCTTAGTTTCAGAAGCGAGTTCAGATTCCAAATGTGAAGAAAGACAGTTTGTTTGCCAAGCAGCTGTGCAGTCTGCAAAACATGTACCAAGAAACTTGAGAAGGCTAAAGATCAGAAAACACAATAACTTCTCCTTGTTTTGTGTGCACTTTTTTGTAAGCAAACAGTTCCATCATCAAACACTGCTGCTGCTTATGGAAACAGACTCTTATAAAGGCTTGACAGCTTCAGGTCAAAGAAGCCCTTTACCTCCTCATCCAAAACTTGTTTTACTGTTTTCTTTTTCTTCAGAAGATATGGTATGTACTTACTATATACAAAGCATACCTGGTTGTGGTGTACTCTGCTGACCAGCAACTTCAGCCTGTGGTCAGGTACCTAGGTGGATAGCAATGCCCAGGAAGAGCTCTTCTTGAGAAAAGTCTTTACTCTTGAGTATGAGCCTTAACTACTCTGACAATGAGACAGGAGAACACCTCTTGTCATCTTCTGTGATTGTCAGCTTCCTGCTCTGATAATTTCTATAATAAGTGAAGCAGGGGTACTACAGCAGTTGCCTTAGGAGCTTGGATCCATCTCCAGAGCAGCTCTATCCTACACATCGAATAAGGAGAGGAGATCTGAGAAAACAAGGCATGTCTGTGTTGTTAAAACCTGAACAAGAAGGCACTGTGGGGAGAAATTGGAATAAGGAAGATATTTTGAATTTTGGCATTTTCTAATTAAAGAATGATGAATTTTAGAGCTTTAGTAATTTGCCTACAATGACGTTTGTTGCATAGAAGTTTTTGAAATAAGACTCTCCTTGGAGCTGCCAAGTAAGGATATTTCTGTGGAAAATGGGAGGCTGAAGTACAGGTCTGAGTCTGAATTAGGCCCTTGAGGGGAGTCTCATGAAGCTTAGGAAAACATCTGAAGCACAGAGCTATTCTTTGAATAGTTTTCTCTTCCCCTTCCATCCTTTCCCCCTGGTCTTTTTCTTCTTCCAAAATTTCCATTCAGGAGGTGAGAACCCTTTCCTGAATAAAATGTAATAGGAAAACTGTTATTTCTGCAGAAAAATTGCAAGCCTGACAAATTAGCGTTTCCTAACAAGAAACATTTTGCTCCAAATTTCTTATTAATCCTCATCCATTCCTTCCTTTGCTCCATTCTTGATGAAATCTTCATCACATTTCCCCTCTCTTCTCTCCACTTGCATGTGCATTGGACTTATTTCTGCCACCCCAGTTTTTACCGACATTGGCTTTCACCTCAAGTACTGGCTGTGCTCTGCTCTTCACACAGCACCTGACAGCAACCTTGGCAGAACCAGGAGAGAAAACATGGGGAACTTTTCCAAGTTGCCCTTGCCTATACTTGCACCCATCCCATCATTTGTGTGAGTCACAGTGAGTTTAGTAGAGTGTTTTCACTTTGTAAAGCTTTTAAAAGTGGGAGTTATTTCTACAGAGCCTGTACTCAAGTGTGATTTTTGTTATTTCCCCACCTCTGCCCCCTAAGATTTGGACAACTGAAGGCATGTTTTGAGAAAGTGGTAGCAAGCAATCCCTTCTGTGACAATAGAGGCATTCCTGTACTTCAAAGGCAAGAAGTGAGATCTCAAGATAGTTTCCAGAGTAACTATGTCAATGTGGAAAATGTTGTCCATAGGAATTAACTTTGCAATGTTTGTTGTAAGCAATGTGAAAAGAAGTTCTTGTAATAGGAAGAATGTGGCAGCTTTGGGAACATGTTGAACTACTTTCCTCCCCTTTGAGAATCTTTTGTAATTTATCATCAGTCCACTGGGCAAAAGCTTTATGCTAGAAGTCTAACAGAAAGAAATGCGAGATAGATCAAAATTGGTAGTAGTAATAATAAATAGTAATAGATATTTCTTGGCAGATGCAGAAATTTATTCTGTTAAACCCCTCAGAACGTTGAAAATACTCTTACAAGCTTGTTCTGCTTTATTTGCATGGAGCAGTCTGCCCTGACAAATGGATTTTAAATCTAAATGATCTCTTCCTCTAAGTTACTAGTATTTTCTAGTTCCAGAATTCTCAGATAGTTTTAATTTCCTCTTTGATCTTGGTCATGATAGGCAATTCAGAAACAGGTGTCTGTAAATATAAATCAAAACGCACAAAATTAGTTTCAAGATTGATATTCCATGGGAATTTTTATACTGCTCTTAATTTTATACGCTCTATTTGCTCTTCTCAGCAAGGCTACAAACGTATTTTAACTGAACAGAATGCTAAATGGCAAAAATATTTGCTATTTCCCTTCTGCAGATAAGCTGACATGCAGAGATGTTGAAATCCTGCAAGGACTGTGTGTTTTCCTTTGCTCTCTTTCATCTGGACTAGGAAGAAAGAGAAGTCTCACAAGAAGAACTTTTCTCCTGACTTGCTGAGACAGTACAAACAAGAAAAGATCGTAGTGGTTTGGATATGTCTCATATTATGAAGCTAAGAGTCAGCTCCATCTTTGGCTAATTAAAAGGCATTGCAAAATTCTTACTCATTTGAGAGATAAACAAATTGTTTGATTGTTAATTCCGATGTGCCTAAATCTGGATTTTAAGTCAAAGTATAACTGAGCTCTAAAATTGCTGTGGACTTTTAAACTCAGATAGCATTGATGGAAAATGAGGGAGCTCTGCTCTCTCACTGGTGTCGTTCTGTGTCTTGCCAATATTACCTTTATTTGAATGAATCTCTAACCTGACCAGATGACTAGAATGTGATTTAAGTCAATTATGCTGACCTGGTCTCTTCTGCAGCTTTACTTTCAAATACTTCCATAGCAGTGGTCCATTTATTTATTTATTTTCAATTTTAGCACAATTTTTGAAGTAGGTAGGATGCTTTGCATAGTGATGAAGAGCGTATTTCCAAGGCATCAGATACATTGTTTTTTACTATTCTGACCTCATAGACATAAAACAAAGGAAAATGGCATCACTCAAAATGTGCTTTGTGCAAGGGATTCACCTGGTCTGCTTGTGCTCTCTCCTGTTTGATGCTTTATAGGCAAAAAAACCTAACCACACTAAAATTGTTTTAATCCTTTACAGTTACATTAAAATGATGTGGTTGTCCAGCAGATAAATTAACTCCATCGTATCTGTTCTAAATTTATATATATAGTAAAGTTCTGCATGATCATATGTGATTTATCTTTTGTATTTGGAGTAGGGTCATAATCATTCACTTTCTTTTTCAAGTCTAGTTTGGCAACTTTATCTCACTCGCAGTTTGCATTTCTGAAAGTGGAAATATATTCTGCAGCTTTTGATGTGTTGATTGGTAAGAAGGTAAAGACAGCTGCACACATGTCTCCAGAGACCCAGCTCAATGGCTAAATGAAGACCTATAGTGCTATCTTGTTAGCCAAGATAGATCTACATCCAGATGAACCACAATTAGTCAATAGTGAAGGCTATAGGTTCATGTGATCAGAAGCCACAAATCAGTTTTCCCTAGGACTTAGTTATTGGCAGATAGCGCCTTAGGCTATGCCTTGCTGCCGCTTGCCTGACTGTAATTTTTCCCCTAGTGAAGTTTTTAAAGTCACATACTGAGACTGGAACAGTGATCTCCTGACAGCAAGGCTGTCACTGGCCTGTCAAATATCAATTGCTTATCAAACAAATTGTCTGCTGCTTGAATGTACCTGGCCCTCCATTATTAACAAAGCTTAAAATGCTGCTGTTTTGTTTTTTTTGTTTCTGTCATTTACTGTGTTAGTAGCTGCCTACCCACATGCCTCATTATTGTGGACCAAATCCCTCCTTCTTGTATCATTGGTGGAAACGCACCAAAATGATTTATGACTGAGGTGACCTTGTGTCATTGTGAACCTGTAGACACGTATCAGTAAGCCAGGAAGTATGGTTAATTTCTGCCGGAACCCAAATCCTGCTCTAAAATGGTTTTGTTTCAGAAGATATAGTGAATAGTGTTTAAATATTTACTTGTTCAACATCACACTGTACGCAACTTTGCTATGGCTAAAATCAGGGGCAAAAATATGTTAGTGTATTTCATCTGATACTCTCAGAGAACTGGGAGAGAGGAGGGTGTAAAGTCACACAGTACTCACAGGCCACAGATAAATATGATTCCCCAGTTTTATAGGTAGGTAAATTGAGTCAGAGAGAAGCTGTACTATTTCCTCACCCAGTGAATGAGTTGCAAAGTTCCAGACAGAACCCAAGGGTTTTATCATCTGCCCTATTAGTAGTTACCAGCCAGCCTGTCTCCTCTGGGGATGAGTTACATGTCAAAGTGGCATCTGCCGTGGCTTCTGGGCACTACTCTGTCAGAATCAGATCACACCTTTCTCACCGCTACTCTGCAAATAAAAGAAAATTAAGGCCAGTAGAACCAAAAGTAATTCTTCAATGAACTGAGCATATAAAACGTGCTTTAAAATTTCCAGCACCCTGCAGTGATGGTGATTAGTTAAAGAAACATCACAGCCTTGTCACTATCACATCTTTTTAAACCTTTTTACATTACACAAAGATGGCCTAAGAAATTAATTAAAATGTTGGACAATAACATAATCAGGGATATCTATATTTGCAGTCTTTTCTCTGTGCTTACATACATCTTTTATCTGTCAAGTACAGCAAATAGCTAATTAGCCCATTTTTAAGTGCTTCACTGCTTATGCTGGAGTTATAGTCGTGCCCTAGTGGGATGGTTTCCAGGAAACCTGACACACATTCTTGTCTGAAAGTATGTGCCTATTCGTAGGCTGTTAAAAAATTGAGAGAGATTAGAAAATGCTCTTTGAAAAGAATTGGTTGGTTGTATTCTCAGAACACATCTGACTTGAGGAAGTTTTAAAGATGGAACAAGCCAAAATCTGGAGTCCCTACGTGGTTCTTACTCATCAAAATTCTTGCCAATGGCAATAAGAGAGTTACTAAAAGTGGGTTTCAGGATATCACCTAATATGTAAACAAAAGATTGGTTTCAATAAGAAAGTTATGACTCATCATGTTAAATTTGTGCAATCATTCGCTCAGTTTCTGCTCAGGCAAAAACCTAGTGTAGCTGGAACAGTACTAATATGCTCTTCATTAAGACAAATGGCCATAAAAAAGATTAGCTGGTTAATGTGTTACACCACTGTGCATGTGTATTAAAGTAGTAAATCTGATAAATAATCAAATCATCTTAATTTCACATAATGATTTTAAAAAATTTACTTAGAGATTCAAGTGATGCTTGGAGATTCCACTTCCTCCTCCTTCTGTGTTAAAATCCTCACGACAGAAAGGCCTCATTGAGGGTTACTATAACATATAGTGTCACATGCAGTCTCTTGCTGACCACAAAAATAACTCAAGGCGCCACTCTGCTGCAATTAGCAGCTGTAAGATTATGATGTTTTAACACAGGTGAGACAAAACCTCCAAGCACAGAATGAAGATATGGTTTGCACAGTGTTTCCTCACAAAAATACCGCATTATTTATACATCAAAGACCTCTTAAGAAAGACTGTTTTCAGGAAGTAAGTTCTGCTACCAATTAATTTGCAGGATTTTGTATGACAACGGAATTTGACTGCCATTATCAAAGGTTTTCCACTAGTCTTTGCCTTCTGAGTAAACATGCTTGTGTCCATTTCTGTGACTCATCAGAAGGTATCGATCATGGTATAAGATGAACAAATACCAACCTTAGGTTATGTCTTGCTGTCAGACTATCTATTATAAAAATGAGGTAGACTTTATGCAACTTTGTTTATTTGCATAAATAGTACCTTGCTCTAGATGCAGAGTGGCTGAAGAGACACTGAGCTACTTACAAAGTCAAGTACTGCATATTTGAGAGTAATAATCAAATAGCTGTGTCTTTTATTGGCTCTGGGAAAGGGTGTGACAGATATCAAACAAGCATTTGAGAGGTGATTAGCATATAAGCAACACAGTGTTTTAAATGTAATTTGGGAGCAGATCTCTATATTAGAAACATAGAAAAATGCATTAGATAGTAGCCTCATTCTCCCCTTTTGTGCTTGTCTATCTTTCAAGACTTCGTATTTTCCTGTAACACTCCTGTAAAACCTGTTGTCTAATATTTAATTTGCTTTTTTGTTTGTTTGTTTTGAAAATGCAGGAATTGGCAGCTAAAGTAAAAAGTCTTAGGGCTAATATACTAAATAAGTTATTTCTATAGTAAAAACCCTTGTACATATCTAGGAGCACTTCAGTGACTTTTAAAATACATTTAATTTTTACTTCTTCTACTCCACAGATCTCCACATGACATTCACCACTGGCCACACTCTGTAGCAGCAGAAACTCCCACGTTGGAGATATGTCCATTGGGTGGAAGCTGACCAAGTATAGAGGGCTCTGTGTCCAACAGTACACTGCTTTGTGGTTCAGGAGGCCTGAGCTTTGTGTCCAACTTCCTTGGAAATGCAGAAACTGTAAGAGCCATTTGCCCATTAAATTCTGTAATGTGACTCCCATCTTCTCTCTGTGCTCTCTCTCATCTGTGTGTGTGAGCACATACGTAACTGTACAAATATACTTACCCAGATGAAAGTCTACATCAGCTTTGGTCCTATTGAATTTTCTTAAGTGATTTTTTCAGCGTGATGTATTTTAGCATTAAAGTGAATGAAAGAAGTGGTATACTTCAGCAGTATTGGTAGGAGGGAAGGGAGTGAAAGGGGTGTTTGAGCAAGGTAAAGTGCACATAAAACAGGATAAGGTCACCTGCTGCTCCCCATCATGCAACCTAAGAAATGTATAGGAATTTACAATGTACAAATGTTCTGCTTTGTAACTACTGAATTTCACGGTTGCATATTCGCCACTTGTGAATTTGTAACTGGATATTAGCAATTTTCAAATAGCTTGGGATGTTCGTGCACGCACAATACTTAAAAAATATAGTAAATGTATGAGACAGCCTGTTTATTTATTGGAGAGGGCACAAAGGGAAACAAATACTGAGAACTCTTATGCAGTAAGCTATCAGACTAGCATGATCACATTAAATATGCAAGAATGAGCTGATGCGATCCCTTAAACATTTCTATACATATATGATAGAAACAGTTATATTGTCCAGATAAGAGACCAAACCAAAATACTGTGGACAAGATGGTTTAAATGTAAATAAGTCATTAGAAACTGCTGGTAGGACAGAACTAGAATCTTTTTTGATCCTTTTCTGTTACTAGATACTAAATGGGATGATATCTAGTCTGTAAGTGGTACTGAGATTAGACACCAATAAGTGAGAGGTAAAACTGCAGAACTCAATAACCTCTGGTTTTATTAATCTCTTCTGAAACACATGAAGTGTCACTTTTATTTATTACCATATGGACAGGAAACATTCTTCTAAAAATATGAAAAGTTATCCTGGTACAAATTATTAGGTGACCAGAATGTAAGACATCACTGCTGCTGTGTTGTATAGTGACATGCAGTGGTTGTGGTACACTTTCTTTGCTGTTACCGTGAACATGTTGGAAAACGTCTTTCTCTTTTGTGCTTCCATAGTCATTAATACATTAAAGTTCATGTCTTTGGCTGAACATCTTTGATCTTATTGTCCTATCCTATTCTATCCTAAACTAACCTAACCTAGCCTAGCCTAGCCTAGCCTATCCTAATCTTCCTGGTTTAATATTTTTATGTCATATCCTTGACCATATCATATAAATGGGCAGATATATAGAAGGTAAGACTGAGAAATAACATAAAAAAATATTTGAAAGGACTATTTTTGCTGAAACATATTTTTCTTTTTTTTGTTAAAAAATGTTTTGAGGTGGAAAAAAAGTAATCAGAAGGACAAATAATTTCAAAATGTTAAAATAAAAATCTCATTAAAATTAAAAGTAATTCCTACTGTGTCACGTATCTGTGATGTATGTCAGGTGGCCATAATTATCTCTCTGAGGTGTTTGTGAATAAATACCAAACCAATGGTTAGCAGAGGAAGGTGTTCATTTTCCCTTTCCTTTAAAATGTTCAAACTCCCATACTTCTGGATTAGGAAGTTTGTCCCTTTTCATTAAGGCCCTTTGTTTGAAGCCTGCTCCTAAATTCATCTGTATGCATCATCTTCAGTAATATTGAGAGTTGCACCTTCTGCGAGTCTTTGGCACTGTATGATGAAGCGCTCTATTTATATTAAAATGAAGAAGTTCCTAAGGGAGACATAGAACAGAATGAAACAACAAACAGAGCTTTAGAGACTGAATGTGTGAAGTGACAGTGACAGCGAAGTGGTAGCTCTTTTTACAGAGTGGCCCAAAGGACTGCAGAAAGACTTATAGCATGAACCACAGTGGCTTGAACTTGGCAGCTCTTACAGGCTTAAGGACTTGCCATGAGAAGATATTTTACAATACAGAAGTTAATCAAATAATTTCTCAAGATTGCACATCTTGATTTGGGATGTCATTGACATAATATGTTGCATGAGACTTTGCTATATATAAATTAAAGGAGTTATTTTAACATCGAACCATATTTCTTCATTTATATCAGCACACAGCTATACTGCTATTTTTATGATTTACTTACTCAAGATAATAGCAGAGAAAAGACATAGACGTCACATTATACAGCAGCTAATGCCCTACTGTTTTCAGCTCGAGGGAAGGGAGAAAGTGAATTAAGCTGCTATTGAAATATGCCCTGCAGGTCAATTTGAATCGGGCATGAGTGCTATAAAGTGGTCTATTGTAGGGGGAAAGCTGTTGTTAAATTGCCTGGAGGACTGGCTCAACTTCATCATGATAAGGAAAGCCGTGAGGTTGCTGTGCCCTCTGTGCTAATGGTATGAACAATCCACTGGCCATCCAGAGATATCTGGTGTGGGAGGAGTGACAGAGTGGGAATTATTGAAGGGAGCTTCCACAGGAAAATAATTTTCTACAAGGTATTTTTCTAATGGGAGAGAAAAGACCATAAAAGATTTGTTGAAAAAGAAAAATGAGATGTGGTAGGTAGGAGTGGGCATTGCAAACTGCTGTTTTCTTTGGATGGTGAGTCCCTGGCTGGGCCTGAAGAACATTACAGATGAGAGGATGTGGTGCTGTCAGAAAGGGGGTTAAGGCTGAGCTTTGGGAGGGGATGGGGTTTTACTTGTTCTTGTTGTCATCAAGTGACATAATCCAGTGTATAATTCACATTTTATACAAAGGAAGTATTTGTTGAAGATGCAATCTGTCCTTTTCCCACCAATTAACTAGTTTAAACTTGCTCCTTATTAGCCCTGCTAGAGCCTGGGCTTCTTACTGGATCCTGCCTGACATTCTCAAACCATAATACTATATGTTTAAGAAACTTATGTTCAGTTTCAACATCTGCTACCATAGGAGTGCACCATCAATTGGAAATAAATAGTCCTAGTCAGATACTCTAATGAGCAAACTTGTTTGAGAAAAAATTAATTGTTCCCTGTGGATATAGACCTGCAGATGCCGATTCCACTGCAAGGGAGGAAAGATCACTTTTTGCAATGCAAAGTTTTGATTTATCCCCTTCCTAGCCCATAGGAAGTCAAGCCTAGGGCATATCCTTCACGTCTGTATTATTTGAAAATCATTTCTATGGAAAATAATGGAAACAAAAGCTTAAAACATCTGAAAGCACTTTCTACCTTTTAAATTGATCTTGAAAAAAATTTAAAAAAAAGAAATAAAAGTTGCCCTCTTCAGTGACAGATGCAAAAAAGACAAATTACCGAAGTCCAATAGGTTCCCAGAAGGAAAAGCTCAACCCCATTTTTTGGGACTCAGTTCATGACTGTCTGCCTCAAGTCATGTTATCTGATAGATTAACACCCCTACTACAGAAAAATTTACACTTAACAAGTATTTCTGTCAACACCTACTCAGGCATCCTCCTCTGCTGAACTCCCTCATTATCTCCAGCACTTGCCATCACTCTAGGCTTGCACAGGAGCCTCACAGCCTCTCCTTCCTTGCTACTGCTAATGCCCTCAGAATACTGGGAAAGGAGGAATTAGGAATGTGGAGAGGAATATTAGGACAATAATTTCCTAATTATAGAATATGTTGCCTTTATTTCTTCTTTTATTTTTTTCTTTTCTTTGCAGCTGAAATTAGGAGAATTTGAAACAAAATACCTGGAGACAGCAGAGGCAAAACTTTAGAGAAAGATAGTGCTGTTGGATGTTCCCTTCTGGTAAAGACCATGGAACAGGTACTCCTTTTATTTCCATGTATTTACAGTTGTGTTTCCACATGAGCATCATGGCCTTGCAAACTGTTTTGGCTGCAGTACAGCATTAGTTTCTCAGGCACACATTTCTGGATTTTCCCGATAGAATAAACACCTGTAAGAAGGAAACAGATGTGTACATAAAATTTTGTAATGGGCCAAACATAAAATAGGCACTTCAAAAGAGATAAGAAAAGGCAGCAAATCCACAAGACTATTCAGTCAGACACAGGTAGAAATCAAAAGAATCAACTGTTTTTTTGGTTTTGGATGGTTATGGAGCCTTAAAATGTGTAGCCTTAAAAAGAATACAACACACGTGACATTCTCATGCATACCCCCACCACTACCATCCTGGGTTAGTTTTTCAGATTTCACAGTGTGGCTAATTCAGCTAGCAGGAAAAATACTGTGAGATTTGCCCTTTATGACCAATAACAGTGTAAACCAAAGCCCAGACTTCAGCACCAGACTCCCACCACTGCAGAATGTTTGAAATGAGGAAAAAAAAAACAGTTAAAATTTTAACTAACCTGTTCTGCTTGCTGACCACAGTGTCAGGTGCAATTGTTTTTATATTTCTGCAGCTTTAATCAATTAGTCTATAAAACTCAACTGGAAACACTGCATGCTTTGTTGTGATTAAAATTCTTGAGACAGTAACACTGAGTGTAAATGACACTATGTAACAGTAATTACATATTATTGGTTAGATCTTTTGCTAATGTAAATTCAAACAAGAGTGTTTGAGGCCAGGTTTCTCTAAGTCTCTCTGTAAAGATTTCAAGTAAGAGAGATCAGTTTTAATTAAGCACGTGTTTTAGAAATCACATAAAAGCGGAGACAAAAACATCGTATTATTTTAAACTAGCAATTTATTTAATACATTATAGAAGATTAAGATTCTGCCTTTGTTGTTTAGGATTTTTATGATGTTACAGGATTTGAAATTAATGAAGATAAAGAAAAAGGCAATTTTTATTTAAGAAAAATTGCAAGCATAAAAAGTTAAAGGTATACATAAAATTCAGGGAGACAGATAAACCTGTATTTGTTTGATGATAACTGAAATAATTTGTTGTCTACACTTGATAATGTCAGTAGTTTATCTGAGCTGTACTTGAGCAGACAATAGAAATATTCAGATGGCAAAACAACAGTTTATTCCAGAGTGGCTTAGCAGCTTAGTGTAACTGAGTTTTGTAGTGTATCAGCTTTTATCTGTTGTATTTATATCATCAAACAAATCGGTTCTTCTTTTCCTGATCAGAATATGGTATGAATCCAA
This sequence comes from Numida meleagris, assembly GCF_002078875.1. Taxonomy (NCBI): domain Eukaryota; kingdom Metazoa; phylum Chordata; class Aves; order Galliformes; family Numididae; genus Numida; species Numida meleagris. Next base: position 63,157,012 of record NC_034412.1, on the reverse strand, counting down.
GAAATCACTGAGGAAAAAATAAGACTCCCATCATGCAAAATGAATTTTCAGAAAAAGAAAGAAAATAAAAGCCCCAAGTTTTTCACCTTCAGCAGCCAAATTGCAGCAGGCTGAGCAGTTCTGTCTCGCTTTGTATCTTTGCATACTTGAGCAACAAATGTTGCCAATACGTCTGCAGAAATGGGTCATCTCAGATTTCCTTTTCTGTGCATTTATCAATCTTGTTCTCTCAGTCTGGGGTAAATGAGCTTGGAAGCAGATGGGTGGAGAACTTCTTCTACCCTATGAGCACCTCTCCTGGCCTTCCCTTCCCTTCTTGCTTGAAGTATCTCTTTTCAGCCAATGGCTCCACAAAGTCAGCTCAGAAGCTCACGAGTCCCTGGTCCTCTGCATCTTGCTTTTGCTCTCTAAATCATGCCCATGGCCTGGGATTTTTGGGCAATAATTGAAGTGCAGAGCATGGTCCATGTATGTGGAACTTTCATTATTAGTCTTCTGTATTACATTACAAAATTTGGAATTAGTGTTTATCAAGAGAAAGCAGATTTTTAACATAGGTAAGTTGCAAGCATAAAAAAATCCAAGGTATACAAGTGTCAACAGTTTACGGGCGTTCGGCCTGGTTCCGTGACGAAGGGGACGGGGGATCCACGGGTCCACGCCCCGGGAAAAGGGAAAAGGGGAAAAGGGTAAGGAGATGGCCCTGAGAGCANGGAAAAAGGGACGAGGTCTTGTGATCTGCAAGTTTTTATACTGCAAGCTTTTATCTTTTCCCTCCGGCTGGAAGATGGTAACAGAGGAGCAAAGTGCTGTGGGGAATGTAGTAGTCCTTCTCTTCTGAGAACCAGGTACATTCACTACATGATGTTATGATGTGGAGTACCAATAACCAAAAATCATAAAACCATGACAATAGCAGATTTTCATTAATAGCTATACACTGTAGATAACTTGACTCTGTGTCAACGGTTTACGGGCGTTAGGCCCGATTCCGTGACGAAGGGGATGGGGGACCCAAGGGCCCACGTCCCGGGAAAAGGGGAAAGGGGAAAAGGGTAGGGAGATGGCCCTGAGAGCAAAGAACAGCGGCAACAATCTGAGGAGAAACAAACTAATTTACTAAATAAAATATCGGAATGCAAAACAACACACTATAATACAATATAATTACAATTTAAGGTGATAAATCCAATACAGAGAGAGAATGTCCCAAAAATCAAGGTAGGCCTTACTCTACTACCGACGATAAGACAGCTGGAGAGCGAGGTGCTGCCAAGATGAGAGACGGTGGAAAAAGGGACGAGGTCTTGTGATCTGCAAGTTCTTATACTGCGAGCTTTTATCTTTTCCCTCCGGCTGGAAAATGGTAACAAAGGAGCAAAGTGCAGTGGGGACTGTAGTCCTTTTCTTCTGAGAACCAGGTATATCCACTACATGATGTTATGATGTGGAATACCAATAACCAAAAATCACAAAACCATGACAGCAAGGTTTATTTTCTTCCTCTAAAAAAGAGCAATTTCAACACACTTTGATTCATCAGATTTTTAATTGCTGCTATAATCATTAGATATCATGTATCTTGCCAGACTGACAAGATTGGTCACTAAAGGTCACTAGGTTAAGGAAAGGCTTTGTACCATATTATGAGGAAGGCTGTGCTTCTTTTTGTGTTAGCAGATATGCTCCTGTTGCTGTTTTGTTTTGAAATTTATAATCTCTTTTTCTCAGAAGACCCAGATAAGAGATAAGGAGATACAGTATGCAATGACAGGCCAAATTTGCTTCCTCACTATAAATAATCACAGGAAGAAAATTAAGGTGCAAAAACATGCCTGCTGTAATTGTTGCATACTTATTAGAAGCTTTCCTTTTCCATATTCTCTGGGTATTTGTTGCCCATGATAATGTGAATACTTAAGGGGAAAGTGTAATTAGCGACTGTGTAGTTCATTCAGTAAACATTTCTGAGCTGTTTGATGTGACTGAACCAAGCGTCACATATAATTTTACACTTTTATCCTACACGGCAACTGACAGGTCTCTAATCTCGGTCTCAGAGCTTTCACTCTGCTTGAACTTTGCTTCATAGAGGTCATTTTCCAACCACTTGGGAGCAGGAGCCACGTCCGTTAAACCCCACAGAGTCGATAGATGCGATAATAGCTTTAGGCACATTTTCTTAGAACTCAGGGGAAAAGACAATTTCAATAAATGTAAAGCTATACTATCTACAGTCTGCAGAATATGTAAGGGAATCTTGTAAGACCACATCTTTATTTTATCTCCTGGTGAGAAACTCTTTAATAATAACATGTATTTGCTTGTTTTCAATATCAATGTTTGTTAAGAGCAAAATGTCACACACAATACTTTAGGAAAGGAATAAAGGGGGGAGAATTCTTGAGGTGAAATGACCAGTAAAATATTCCCTCAGGTTTGGATATTACAGACTATTAAATAGACTTGCACATATTTCTACCCTTGGTGGAAGGCAGATGGTGATAGGCTGTGCATGTGGTGGTCTGTTTGTCATATTCCAAATATGAAGGGAAGAGTTAGGTCAACGTACAAACTGTTGGTAGGAGAAAAGTAAAGACCAACCATCTCTAAATACGTGCTGCTAGCATGCTAAATAGGCTTGTGTACATAATGCTTTGATATATTTTACATCGTATAGATCACAGCTCATCAAAACAGGCTTGCAGGTTATATCTGTCAAGATAATTAACACAATTCCTCTGCAGGAGATGTCTTGAGATAAGTAGGAAAGACAGTCTCTTCCCTTGACATGGCATCAAAGGGAAAACAGCTAATTTTAAAATAAAATGTGAGTTATTTCAGTTTGATCATAGGTGCCTAACATGAAAATTAACCCCCTTTACACAATAAAACAAACAATCCCTGCATGACTGTCAAACTCTCATGCTAAGACTGAAAATAAACTTTCCAATTCTTTCAACATTTTTTGTATTGTCTTTGATTTTTTTCCTTGATATATTTGTGGTGCAAAGGAATAAATCTTGAAAGTAAAGCATCCCCTCCAGCAAAATATTTTACTGCATTTGCCTTGGAGAATTCTACTGCAGGAGAGAGAAAGGGGAAAAAAAGCCCTGCAGAGTATCTGGAACAACTTCAAATTCAATAGCCTATGAGATTTTCCTTTAAATGATCTTTCTAAATATAACAGTTCAATAGGTCAGTGGTCAATATGAATGTTATCTGCAAGCTGGAGCTATTAATTTCTGCAACGCTGTTTCAGATGCCAAATGTTAACCTAATGTTTTATACTCCAGCTTTCTCACACATATGTTTAAATGAACATTATGCAAAAACTGTGGAGGAAGTGGTGCTGGTGCTTCCATACTTAAAAGGAAAATTGCTGCTAAATCATGTTACAGAATTAATTTCATTTTTTTCTTTAAAATGTTCTTTGGGGAATGACCTGCTTGAATGGAAGGACGTTTCCAAAGGCATGGTGAGGATCTGTACCTCTTGAAAAAGGAAAGAGAGACAACACAGCAAAGGATACTCTACAGTGATTTGAGTCCATGCAAAACTCCTGGTAAGACCTGACAAATGCACAGCAGTGTCCATGTAGTAAAAGATTGAAAGCTTGTAGCAAAAAATGATGAAAATAAATTGTTTAAGGCCTGGCTGTTTTAGCTGCTCCATCAGACGCAGTGCCAGGAGGAGTCTTGCTCTACTCTAGGCTTGCAGGGCTGTGCTAGGGTCAATGCTAGACTGCATCCCTGGGTTGTTTCACATCTTCAGATGCATTCCATGGGAGCCAAGAGAAGTCTTGCAGTTCCTGTGGTCAGTAAACAACACAAAGTGACGTTTTTGTTTTCTCCAGCACCTCTGAGCAAGAGAAGTCAATCATCTCCTACATAAATCCTCTGAGTTGAGGTTATCTGAGTGGACAGTGCTAACTTGTGCTGGAAATGAATACTTCCTGAGGGAACTGAGGCTGAAAAGGTAGTTACATGCTATGATTTGGCTAGACAGTTTTATTTTATGTATTTCAGTAGTGCTGCAAGAAGCCAGAGAAAAGTTCTGGGAGAAAACATCACAGAAGGGCACAGGGAAATCATCTTCACAGAAGATATTTAAGGTGAGGAAATGAGCTCTAAAGGCTTGCTCCTTGTTTACTGAAGTCAGAGGTGTTTCCAGTTGGAGCTGGTGAGTTGATTTTCAGTTACAATGTTTGTGGTTGCAGTCAGGTCTTAAGTGCATTTTCATGCAGAATGTAGAGGACCTTATTTTAGTTTTTATTTCAGTCTTTTTAGTGACAACTGGATTTAAGCAAGCTGTCACCTCTGCATTATTGCTCCAGATTTGTTTTCTTCTATGCATGCTGAGATCTTGGCCAGTTTCTTTGCCATTTCTATTTTCTCTTGCCACTGTTTCTGTTGCTACAGGCAAAACATGCTCCAGCCTGTCATTTAGTCATAGAATCACGGAATCATTAAGGCTAGAAAAGACTTCTAAGATCACCTATTCCAGCTACCTACCTACCACCAATATTGCCCTCAAAATCATGACCCTTTGTACTACATCTACCCTCCAGGTCTACTCGCTCCACCCATCTTTGACCAGCTTCTCTCTATGTCTTTTCACCCCAACTGTTTCTCAACCCAGGAGATAACATTCTTTCCCATGTTTTAAGTTGTGATCTTTTCTTCACTCATTCACCTCCCCAGATTAAAATCTTTTGGGGATTTTCACCATCTGCCAGTGAGATGGCCTCATCTAGCTTTGTGTGCTTCTACCTTTTATGGATACAAACCTTGACAGCAGTATTGTAGAAATGCCTTCATCTTATACATCATGTTTTGATGTAGTGTTTGAATAGTGTAAGCCAATCAAAAGCTAATTTTTTTTAAGTCTCTTGTTTGCTTAAGTGGTTCTTATGTTTGGGAAAATTATTGTGGATGATTGATTTATTAATATCACTTTGCTGGTGTATGCCTACAATTTATTGTTCTCACAATACATCCCATGTACGAATAATAAATATAACCTAAATAATAATAGATTTACTATTTTTACGATCAGTTTATGTCCCCATGTGATTCTAATAAGAAGAACCCAGGTTGGGAAAGAAGCCATGAAATTTTATTACATCTGCACTCTAATCCTAATCCTCTAATGTAGAGCAAAATTCATCTATGCCAGAAAATGTCATATGGAAACCAGAGACCTTTATGTTTTTACTGCTGCTGTCCCAGATGGAGATATATACGCGAGCACTGCTGAGCTCAGAATTATGGTCCATGACCAGAAGCAACATTCATGGCACCAGAGGTCCCTTCTCTTTACAGAGGCAGGTTTAAAATGTTTATGCTTTGATTGAATGTATGTCTGACAATGGCTCCCAAGGATTGCACTTGCACTCAGGGAATCCTGGGAAGCAAACCTCTTTTATTTTAGCCAAATTCTCCATAGCAGAAAAATATTGAAGAAGGATGTTTTTTGGTCCTGTACTGCTCATCCTTTCTCCCAGGCACTTTTTACTCACCAAGCTTATTGATAACTTGTGGACTGGTATATAAAGGTCTCTGTATAACTTGGAGTCTGGGAGAAAAGTTTTCCTTTTAGATAATTCACATTCTTTTAAGAGTAAGTACTGCTAATTATTTACATCACATAAATGAGCAGTCCTTTCGGACTTTGTGACTCTGCATTAGATGAGCAACTTGCTTGCACCAAAGTGTCTAAACAGGAATTTACATCATAAAATGTGTTAATGGTCTAAAAGACCTTGAAGTCATTTCCAAAGTATGTTTAAGCAAAATCCTTACTTAGTATTAAACCCAAAATAAAACCAAAATGTTGGACAGTATTAATGAATTAATTGAATTATTAAATTCTCCTACATGTTTTTAGGAGCTCCTTAAAATAGCTGCAAATACCCTTTTCTATCTGTGAGATTAAATTGACCTCAGGGAAAAGTGTTTTCACTCTTAAAAGCTAGCCAGAAAATGAGTTGAAAAATGTAAAAATGGTTTATATAGCATAAAAGCTGAGAAAGAAATCTACAAATGGAATCAATCTGCCTCACTCCTGCTCCTTTAATCCAGCACCTCGAGAATCAATGTCTCAAGTCAATCTTTCCAGATGAGGTACTGATTGAGTTCCAGGCACTTCCACAGATAGGAAGAAGGTTGATTTTGAAAATGAAGGGCCAGTCTCTTCAGAGATGTGTCTGTCTTTTAAGTTTTTAAACTGTCTTTTAAGTAAAATGCTAAAAGGGCAATTTTCTGTCACGGCAGGTTGTAGAGAACTAGGTATCTGGGGTGTGGATGGGAGCTCACCAACATAACCTCCTCAGCCAATTCTTCCTGCCTTCAGTCAGCTGAAATTGGCAATGACTTTGTGAGAGAATTGTGTGAGTAAAGGGCACTGTTGAGCAATATGTCTCTATTCTCTGTGATGTCATTTCTGATCAATTTGACTTTCTCATAATGGAATTATTATAAATTTTACTAATTTTTGGATGTTCAGTGCTGGGTCTATTAATAAGACTGTTTACCTGTAGGAAAGAAATAGCAAAAAATGCTGGGAAAGGAAAAGAGATGTATCGTGTGCATCCTAAGATACCCATGTCAAGAACTGAGCAAGCAGATGCACTTGATCCTGATTCATTAAAGCTTTGTATTTCTGTTATATATTTCTGGTAAACAGTACTTTGGAAGATATGTGATTATCCTGTGTTTTGTTTTTTTTTTTTTCTACATTTTGTGCAGATCTACCTTGTGCTAGAGTACATTCCTCAGGGACCATGGATTGTGGATGTCACTTGAGAAATATTTACATCTGCAGTGAAGCTACAGTGGAAGCAGAAATGCTGTGGTTCCACTACAGTAACGCTTTTTCAAGAAAAGCTGCATTTAAATGTCTTTCTTTAGATGAACTTTGGAAGACCAGTACTCATATTATAGAATGGTGCTAAAACCAAATTTTGCTAACTCATTTTGAACTCTCTCTAGGATGGGACAGGCTCACAAAGGAAAATGAATCATTAAAGGTTTACCTCATCTGGAGAATAATCTTCACATATCTGTAGAGATCGGACGGATCCTGATGTGATCTTGAAATCTGAGTTAATGTGGTCTCTTCAGGGAATATAGATAGGTGTCATTTGTGTAGACAGCACTCAAAATAGTTGGGATTTAATATTTAACACTAGCTGATTGTACTAAATGTGCTGTGAAAGTAATCTTTATGTTGGCCAAATGCAGAACCATTTGAGCAACATCTCTCTCCTCAAATAACAGACCATGCCCCCCCAGCAGACCAAAACAAGCCAAACAAAGAAGAGCAGGGGGACAGGAAAGTGGTTTTTTTTTTTTTTTTTTTTTTTTTTTGGTGCTGCTCAACCCTGCCTATCAGGAAGATTCATTTGCAAAACACATTGTCCAGCTGACTGCTTCTTCTCTTTCTCCTCATGATTTGTGGGAAAAGGAGACAGCTCATCTTTGACCTCACCTGTATGTCCTCACCTTCCTGAGGAAGGTAACTTGAAGGTAACTTGAAGGTAACTTGAAGCTCGCCATGGCTGAGGAAGTCTTTGAATGAGAACAATTTATTTCATTTGCAAAACAAAGGAAATCCATCCAGAGCTTAACTCAATCCTGCTCAAAGAGAACAAATCCTACAAAAACCTCTATGGTTGAAAAAATGCTGTGATGGCTGCCAAGTCAGACACTAAGAAGTTACTAAATATTAAAATGGAGTCTTCCTTAATATAATTCTTGCATGCATGTAATTGGGATTTAACTTTCAAATGAATAAACACTAATTGAGAATGCAAAATGTTATTATTCTTGTTATCTTAATATAGTAATATTTTGCTTAATATCATTTTCCCATTCAGTGCATTGGATATGCTGAGGTCTGGGTTACCCAGGCAAAATGTAACATGGAGTATCTTGGCCAGAGGCACAGTGGTTCTCTTCAGGCAGAAGTTGTCTCAGTGATTTGAAGCTATCTGATGTTACGGGAATACTCACTCCAGAAAAGTCAGAGTGAAAACTAAGGATGTTTTTTTCAGAGCAAGGTTTGAATGCTTTTCAGTGAATCCTTAGTATTTTATAATAGTTTTGTAATAGTTCCTGAAATAGTTTTATATGATTTGATCGAGCACCTGAACAGAACCACCTTGTATCATTCTAGCTGTCATAGATATTCCAACTGGAGATATCAAAATGAGACTAACGCAGATGATCCAGGACGAGTGGAAGATTTGAGCCCTTCTGCAACAACCAGATAAAAATCAAAATGTCCTCAGAATCTGTGGTTGTGGACTTCATTGTTAATCTAATGATTGCTATTCTGCTACTTCAGGAAAGAAATAAGTGAATAGAAAAAGTTACTATGAACAGTTTAGTTTTTGTTTTGAGGAAAGCAATTAATTATGTGATCAAGTTCTGATGAGGAAAGAGCTGACTTTATCAGGCTGAGTGCACCTAAGGGTTTTAAGTCAGGCCTTTACATATGAGCTCCTATTGCACATTGCAAACAAGATTGGCACAATGTCTTCATCTGCCTTTGGTTGCCCTCAAAGTAATTCAGGCTGCAGTTTCAAGAGGAATGTGCTCTGCCCAAATAGTCCCCAGCAAGTAGTGACAGTCACTATGACAGAATACATCGGACTGAGTTTATGTACAACTTGCCTCTCTTGGTTTTGGTGATAATATTAGAATTTTCTGTTTTCTCAAATTCTCTTTTTAACTGTGACAATTTATCTTAACATGGACGAGAAAAGAACACAAAGTGTTTTTTTTTTTTAATGTTTACTAGGATGTGTTTGAATTAATATTTTATTCTCGTTAGTTTCCTGGACATAAGTTTTAATTAAATTTAAAATCTAGATAAAAATATTTCTTGGATGTTAGAATTGGAATTGTAAAATGGCTATTTTGAGATAACAGCATCCAGTCACAATTTCAAATTTCCAGACTAGCCAAAATATTGAAAAAAGTGTTGCAAGAACAGGAGGAGGATTCTGTACTTCCCAAGTAACAGAAGTTGTGCAAACAAATTTATTTTTCTGTGCTCATAACTATGTTTTCATGCGAATCTCTGCACTAAGTTCTTGTTTTCTCACAAGCAGATTTGAAATAAAATTGCCCAATGCATTTAAATGAGACACATAGCATTTCCAATGGCTTCATTTTGTTTTCAGTCAGGTTTTAGATCAATTCCACTAGCACCAAGCAAGGTTGGGAATAGCATATCCTCTGAGAGCTGGGAAACACTGATTTATTTTGTGTGTCCAATTAATTCCGTAAATTAAGTAACTGTATTCAGGTATGTAATACAACATTGCTCTTTTCAAAAGTGAAGAACCTGTATAAAACTGGTGAGAATATGACTTTAGTTCTAGAGGGCCTGAATTACAGTGATTGAAAGCCATTGGAGAGTGGCACCGGCAGGCTTTGGGGCAAGTCTGTTGCAGACGTTCATGTTTTAACAGAAATCAATCCTGTGGGGTTTTGTTGTTGGGTTTTTTGTTTGTTTGTTGTTGTTGTTGTTTGTTGGTGGTGGTGGTGGGTTTTGTTTGTTTGTTTGTTTAACTCCATGGAAATATTTTGGCTGGTTTTGTTTGTCTGTACACTTTAGATGGAACTGTGGCTTGCCTGTCTCATTAAGTGGCTGAACAAAGTCGACATCAAACAATTATGCTGTAACAAGAGTCAGTGTCAGAGGTTTAAGTATGTATTGCACCTTAAACATTTGGTTTTCCCTTTGGGGATCACTTGTGGGGTTTTGTCAATGTAAAAATATGCATCCAGCAGCAGATCAAGCCAATCAGCCTCCTGTGTGCCAGGCCAAGCACAAGCAATTAGCAGCGCGGTGCTCACGCTGGGAATGCCGGGGCGCGCGGCTGGCGGCCCCATCCCCGGCTGATTGCCCAGAGCTGCGCTGCTGCTCATAATGCAAATTGTGTCTGGTCCCTCGGCAATCGGGATCAGTGCTGCCTCGTCTGTCCACTAGCAGCTCGTGGCCCCTCTATGCTGCGATAATGGTTTTGGTGGGCAATCAGGGAAGATGCCTCCTTGACTCATCTCTCATAATAGATTGTCCTCCTCAGGCAAAATTGAATAACCCCCGACATGGCCTGGAGGCAAGCAGTACGAATTCAATAAGTCTGCAGGGTCAACGTCCTGTCATTTTTGGCAAGCAAGTAATTATTCTGCACTAACATTCAGTAATGGGGGTAGGAAACTGCTGGAGACGCCTTCCTCTGTACCCAGAATAGCCACCTTAATAGGATATGCCTCTAACAAGTAATTCTGCCTCATTCCAATGCCCCCTGCCTTCAGGTTCGCTTTTCATGCACGTTTCATGTCCGTATTCTGCAGAGGCTTTTTACCAACAGCATCTGTGGGAAAGTTTAACAACTTCTCTGTCTGTTGTTTAATATTTTCCACTTTTATGGGTTACAGTTGTGCTGTCTATTTGCTTTTACTGATTTGTGAAAGATTTATTATAAACCAAATACAGCTGTTCTCCCCTTTCATAAACTGAAACTATTTTGGCAAAACCTATTTTCCACTATGAAAATAAATTTTAAATTTCTTCCCTCACCCAGCTTTCCAAACATGAGCATCCAGTTGTTATTTAGTGGTGCAGAATATGTGCCAATGTGGTTGCAGGCTCACTTAGGGGAAAGAAAATGCCTATGCTTCAAAAATAAATAGCAGAAATGGTATTTTTCTCTCCCCCTGTCTTTTCCAGGGCACTTAATATTATTATCTGTTGATCTAAATAATTATAATATAAAATCTCATTTGCAGATTCAAGCTATTTTTTAAATTTCGACGTTGCATTTATGCTGAAGAACTGAACACCTTTTGTTTAGGTATTTGACCTTTACCTTACACTAATATTATTATTGGTTTTGTAGCACACTTAAATATTTTGGTCATAGAACTTACAATAGCCCTCTGCTTACTCTGAAAGGGCACAAATTTCACTGTGTCAGTTTCCACTGTCAAAATTTGGAAGACTGTATTCTCTGTCATTTTGAAATGATATTAAGTTCTCAAGTACTCAAGAGTATTTTGCTGCCAAATAAAATGTCGTTCTGCCTTCCCTAATCTGGTGAAGTTATAATTCTGCATTTTTTAAAAGAAGTAAGAAAGAGAAGCGTAGAGATCCTTTGCTCATACCAGTGCCTCGATATAAATTGTTTGATATTTTTCTCCTGTTGTTGTTTTTCTAGCATTAAATGTGTTTTACTGCATGGTAAATATTGCTTTATTCATTGAAAAAAAGCTTTATCTCTTCTCTCTTGAGAACAGTTCGCATGGAGTAATGAAGATCCTTGTATAATGGCAGAATAAGCACTTTCTATGACTGATTGATGATCGATTATTGTAGGGCTGTCTCCCTGTAGCTGCTCATCGCTGTGCTTTTTGATAAGCAGCACTCATTCCCAACGTGAGAAAGTTCTTTTGATCTCTACTTCTTTTGTGTACTAGCTGGGCCAAAACTTCAGCTGGTATTGGTTGTGTTCAGCTGCTCGTGTTCATCTAGAGCATAAAAACATCCTGTGCTAACAATTGATCCAATTTTTGTGAAATGAATATCATTATTGGTGCTTCTTACTGTCTTGCAGCAATAGTGATTGTTTTTTCCTTCCTTCTATTCTTTTAAAATGCCATTTGTAATACAGCTTCAATATAATTTAATTTACCGTTGGAACGTTCTCCTCATTACTGCGTTGACAGCCCAGTGTAAGATCCATCTCCACTTGTTCCTTTGCCAGCTGAGCTTCATAAAGCATACTGCTTCGGCCTTTGGCTCATGAAGAGATGATTTTTTTTCATTGGTACAGAGTTACCTTTTCTAGTTTTCCAGTCAAAGCTCCCAAGATTCCCAGTGCTTGCACTAAAAACTTACAAATGTACATATTTGAGCCAGGAAAAAATGGATCTCCATATGTCAAAAGAGAAATGGTTTTCTACAGATCAGAACTATTTGGAAATGCAACAAAAGAGGGGTGTAATTCATAGAAATAAAACCGTGAGATTGCTCTGAACTACTGTGATGGCTCCTAGACACAGCTACATTGGTGTCCCTTCGATGCCTCTGAAGTATGTAATCCAAAAGCCATCAAGTTTTATTCAGAGCAATACATAGATTTCAATTTCTGCTCAAAAACTGTAGGCATGAGAAGACCCAAAGGAATACACTCCTCAGTACAGAGGTGCTCTACATGAAATTGTCAGTGGCCAGAAACAATGTATATTTAAAATGCGTGAGCCACGTTGATCCTTTCCAGCTTTACCTAACAGTGATATAATTAAGTTCTAATATATTGGTTGATCGTTTAAATGAAATGGTATCAATTTCTGAAGAAATGTTTCATTATTTATATACAATACAAGCATAACATATTCATGTACTCAAAAGTTACGCCGGTCTCTGTTGTCATTTCTTGTCTTTTAAAGTGTATTGTGAAGTAAGAGAAAGCTGAAAAACATTTGGCAGTTGTAAAACACATAGATATTGAATGCAAATCTTATAAACAGGCACCAAAATTATTGCTCCAGCTTTTTTACATTTCTAATCTGGTCTTTCTAGAGCCTGTTGAACTCATATGGACATGTACTACACTTTCCAGCAGGCTTCTGGAGGTACTTAGTTCTAGATCAGTTTAAATATGACAGAAAAAAGTAGGACCTGATCCTGTCAATGCTTATTTGCTGGACATGCCTTTATGTGCCAAATTTTCTCATTGATAAATTAACGTGTGTACAGTGCTTTGAAATACCTAGATCCTCGTAGTCAGCCTTAAGTGGGTGCTGATGTGGAAGGGATACAGATCAGTCTTAAACTTTTTCAAAGAGATTCTTAAGTTTGAGTACTATGCACTGGATTATTTTTGCATAAATTTCGCACATGGTGGGCTGAATAAAAAGCTAAACTTCACACAGACAGCGTGTTTTTTAGCTTTAGTCAGTGCACAAATGTTACCGACAGTAGCAAAATGCTTTTTTTTGTTGTTGTTTGAATAGAGAATAAAGAAAATAGACTCGTAAAAACTGTTCTTTATCATTTGTTGGCACAAACTTCCAAGCCTTCTTGTTCTTCTCTCCCAGCTGTCTCTCCTTCCTTCGGCTTTTATTTAATTCAAAATTCCTGCTGTTTCTTAAATGTGTGTTTGTACATTAACTATTAATGCCCTTTTGAATTGTTTGGGTTTGCTTCTTCTTTTTTTTTTATTATATTAATGCTACTGTGGAACCCTCCACTTTAAAACTTTTAGGCAGTACGTTCTTCCAGAAATCTGTTATTGATCCTGATTTTCTTTTAGTTTCATCTTTTCCTGGATTTTTTTTATTATTTTTTTTTTGTAATAGCCATGTATAATCAATGGAAGGACAAACCTGAAAGCTTCAAAATTCACACATTCAGAATGGAGTTCCACAGGACTTTGTCACAAGAATTCTCTTAGTGTCTCCTCCAAGAAGCAGATATTGCAGACACAGCAAGCTCCAAGGTAAGAACCAGAGATAAAGGTGCCAATAAAGCTGAGGCAGGCATTCAAAGCCAAGTGCTCATCTGTCTCCAACCCTCTTGTGTGGGCACAGACAAGAGGGACAGAGACGCATCTGCGTCACTCAGATTCCTTGCTTAAGGGGATGTTGGTTAGAAGTGTATTATTATTTTCTGGCATAGGTTTTTTTTCTCACAGATGTATTTGGGTAGTTACGCAGATGCTTATTTCCCATTGATGTCAGAGATGAAGAGGTGAAAAGCAATAAAAGTGAGCTAGTTCTGCACTGAGACATCCTCTACCGTAGAGAAATAATTGCAGAAATATGCCTTTTCCTTAAGATTTGCAAATGGAATTCATATAAAGAGGAGTAAATATAAATATAAAAGCTATTACTATAGCATGCATTACATTTAACTATATTGGTAGTTGGAGTAAGCAGTGCTATTCATGACTGTGGGCCAAAGTAGTCACTAGCGGAATACAATTTCCTGACTTCATATTATTATTTCTGTCTGACATTCTCTGTCTCATCTGCATGCCTCCCTCTCATTTCCTATGACTGTTTCTTATCCTCCTTGCTTTTAGCTTTTGCTTGTTTGTTTGGCTTGTGGGTTTTTGGCTTTGGTGGCTTTTATTGACCTGGATTAGTTTAGAAAAAAAATAAAAAATATCACCTTAAGACATGGTTTTTATTTCACTTTGTTTTATTTTTTTCTTCCCCCACCCATACTTCTTTGCCATTGTTAGTGCTATTTTTTTTAAATGCAGAAAATTGCAATGAAGCATATTTAGTATTAAATATTTAAAGCCTTCTTAGGTTCCCTTATTGACATTCTTGTTATTATTCTTGTTTCTCGTTGTTAGCTTTGTTTATTTTTACTAACATCATGAATCAGAGACCAGGCATGGGCCTGGAACCTGCTTGACTGCTTGCTATACTAAGGGTGAATAAAAGATAAAACTCTACAACCAAGAATTTCCAGTAGGCAAGTACCAAAAAAAAACGGAAGGGTGGAGACAGAAGAAGGATATCTGGGGAGCGAGGACTGGCACTCTGTGTAGCAGTAGAACGCATCTCCAAGGAGGGTTTTAAAGATGGATTGGAAGGGGGTTAAGGAACTAACTTTACAGGTATTTATGGGTAACTATAATGGGCAGAATGGAAGAAAATGCGAAGATTTGTATTTCTGTGTCTGACAGGAAAGTGAGAGGGACTGGAACTGAAAACAGACTGAAGAAACAAGGTAGAAGTCAATCATTTGATAATGAATAGACATGGATCACGATCAAGGGCTCTGAAAGTGAAGAAGGAAGATGGTCTTAGCAGCAACAGCAACAAATATCTGGTTAGATATTTGTTGGTGAAATTTGCATTTGCCTTGAACAAGGATATGGTTTATACCCAAGTTTCATTTTATGAACGGATGAGGAAGCCTGCATTCAAACTGGGTGTCATAGAAAGCCAGGCAAAAGCCTTGAATGTAAAGATGAGTTATTAAAGAAAGAAGACCTGGCTTAAAGATAAAAAATGGGAGATGAATAAAAAAATAGAAAGTGGGAGCTCTATTTTAGCCATATTGAGATAACAGCTTGTCATATTAGAAACAATGTCAGAATAACCAAATTAAATTTCAGTTTGGGTGGTAGCTCTGAAACAGTATCTCTATGATGATTTCAGCTTACTTGTGGGTTTGTAATATCCAATGGCTACCAACTGGGGTTGTCAAATAGAGAGAGATAACTGTAATCTACCATAAGGTACAGGAACTGACCCTTACAAGGGTGGAAAAAGTACTGCTATCCCTATTTTATCCCAGTTTTGGAATAGAAAAAAATAATACCAAAGCAAAACATCTAAATGCTACAAGAGGTTATTATTTTCACAATATTTGGCATCCTCCCCACACCTTTACCTTTTCATTTCCTTTCTGCACATCCTCTATCCAGTCCTCGGTGAACTTTTCTCTGTAACTGATTCATCAACATCTCATTTCATCGATCTGTTTTCCCCCTATCTTTCCACATCCTGGTCTTGAACCAAGGATGAAAAGGAGGTGTTCAGAAAGCACTTTTGGAGCTTATTTAGGCTTCTAACAATCTTTTGGTAACCAGGTTGGCATTTGGAAATTGGTATTAAAGATAAGTAGAGAAGAAAGATATAAAAAGTGATGGCATCACTACGAAGAAACAGCCTCTGCTCTCTGGCTCCGTGCTACACCGTGCTGCTCTTGCCATTGCCTCCTGCTGGAAATAAGGTAAAGGAGTAATCAGCCAGGAGCCATGCAATTAAATGGGATAACAGATATTCTCCCCTTTATCCAGATATCTAATTTCAGTTGAAATGAAGGCAGTGTAGAGATTCAATCATCTGATCAATCACAACAGGTCAAGCAAGCTACCATGATTTGCAAATCAAACATTTCTGTGTGAGAAAAACAGTTCCTGCAAAATCTACTCTTAAAAAGAATTAGCTAGCTGCCTTTAGGAACAAGAGTGGAGTACATAGGAGCAATGTCAATGTCTCAAAAAGGTCTTATTTTTTAAAACTGCGTCCAGCGGCACGCAATAGATTTCTGTTGACAGATTTGCCCACTAATTTCAACAAAAATACTTCAGCGTGGTTTTTTTAGACGCTGTGTGGATTCTTGTACCTACTTTAAAAATAAAATTACAACAACATTGATGAAAAAATTGACAAGGGACTGGCATTACAGACATATATCCAACATACAAGTCCCCCATGCAAGTACATAGTAATTACAGACTTTGTTTGTGGGAAAAGGGGATGGTCACTGTATGCAACATTGTGATTTAAGCATCTGTTACTAGTCTGTTAATTTTTTTTTTTAATGTAATTGTAGTGTACATGATCTGCATGATTTCTACTTGAATCAGATTCTCAGGCTAAAATAGATGTGATGTCTTTTGAGACTCAGCCTGGAATGCAGATTCAGCAACATGGAAGCTGGAAGAAGAATAAATGGTAAATTGGAAAATGTCTAATCTGGAACCAGCGCGGTGTGACCGAGTGCATACAGGGCTGGGCTCAGCTTACTGAGCTAAGTCTTTCACTGGTGCAGTGCCTTCTTTTGACTCTCAGTGACTGAACTATGTTAGATTCTTCTCTTTCAAGTTCTGACCTAAGATGAGCATCAGTTGTTCTCCAGCGGTATAAAATAATCTCTGTGTCTTCTTAGAAATAAAAAAAAAAATAAAAAATGAAGCCAGTATAATACAAAAAGAATTTAGTTTTTACAGATAGAGGAGAATTGTCTTGCTTCCAGGCAGAGCCTCCAGCTCAGCTGTTTTGCTTTCCCTCTGCTGCCTGATCCCTTTCAGGAAAGTGTCCTGGCTTGTATGTCTCATTCTGATGGCAGAGATCTCTCTTCTCCTCTTTTACATGCTAGTGTGGTTTTTAGTAGCTTGTTTTGGTTGTTTGTTTGACAGCTTATTCAGTGGATTGATATTTTTTGCTGTATGCTTTATTTATGCAGTTGTCTGTTGGGGTCTGGAAAGGATTTCCCATAATGGTAGATTGGCTGGTCAGACTGGATTTTTCAGATTCTTCATAGCAGTGGTACTAAATGTTAGTGATTAAGTATAACCTTATGTCAGATATCAATAACAGTAACCAAGGCTGGTTCAATAATATGTCTAGAGGACCCTTCCTAAAATAAATAAAACATATGGCTCAAGCCCATACCTAAAGCTCCCAGGCTTTAGCGACTTAAAATTTAAGCCCTGCAGTCACCTTTACAGGTATTTTTTTCCCCACTCTCTCTTGGGAATATGAAACCACAGGCACACAGCGTAACTCAGATATTTATATTAAAAATGAAATGAAGCAAACCTTGAATAATGTGGCAGAGGCTATACCAGCCTCTGATCTGCAATTATTATTTGCCCCCCTGACTGAGATGTGGTCAGTATTTTTTGCATCTGCCACTCAACCCTCCCCTCATGGTGAATTTAAATAAGTTTTGGAATACCTGACCAGGCTTTATGGGCTGTCCTGCAGCCCATGAGGCCTGCTGATGTCTGGGAAATCCCTACCAGTCCCCACAGCACTGTGTCCTGGCTCAGACTTCGTGATCTGGCTGCTGTTAAGCAGTGCTGCAGCATCCTCTGTGGTTACGAAGCACGGAAAGCATGCAAATGTGTATATTCTGTGTTTTGTTTGCAAAAGCAAGTGCTCAGAACCCCAGAATCATGGTTTTATTGTGTGTCCACAGAAAGTATCTTCAAGCACATGAATGTGCACTGCTTTTTTTACAGGCTTCCCTTTTAGTGCGTGGATTTGAATATCACAGTGCTGAGTTGTCCAAAAGCTACTTACAGTGAATTCTCTTTCTCTGAATCTATCTGTAGAAAGTGTTTCTGGTTTGGTGTTTCTGGTGGTCTGGAACACAGCATACAACTCAATTAAGGTAATTAGAAGGAGTTTTTTGAATGCTGAGTCGTCTTTGTAATGAAGTTACATTGATTTCTGTTGCAGTAAATTGTACAAAAAAGGACAACAAATAGAACAGCCATTGTAAACGTACTCTGATCAATTAATAGAATAATAATAAGCAGAATGACTATAAAGGAGTAATTAGAATATTAGAACTAACATTACTTACTGCTGTGAACAACCTTACTCCTTCCTTTCGGCTTGGCAGACATGATGGCTCCATGTACAGGAAGACTGTAAAGCATTGCCCTGTACCACACATTTACCCCTAAAATGATGATGTTATGTGCGACATTTCTGACAGTAAACAATATGACTAATTAACTGTTAAATGTTATTAATCTCCTATCTTAAAGATTTCCTAAGCCTAGTTATTATTTTGTGTAATATATATAAGTATAAATATATAGGCAGAGAGGATTTTGCATTATATCTTCTTATTTTAAAATCAACTTACTGTTCAGGTTTGTATAAACCTAAAATATACACATTCACACACATATGGATATAGCTCTTGAAAACGTATCTACCACACTGGATACCTAAGAAGTATTTTCAATGAGATTATTTATTTATTTGCATATACTGGAAAAATGAAAAGCTATTGTCGTTCTATAGAAACATATCGTGATTTTTAAATGCTTCTGCCCACTTTTTGTTTTGATTCTCTGTGTTGACTTTCAGTGAGCCTCCAGACTTTTGCTGAAGAGCAAATTTGCCAACTTATTTATATGTGTTGGCAACCTCTCCATCATAAATTGCTGAAGCCATTGAAAAACAATAAACAGAACCTGCTTCAAGAGGAACTAGTGCCTCTCATTGGTATTACCTCTTTCAAGATGACAGGAGACCTCGAGAGGCCCAAGAGTTCTTCGTTGTGTGAGTTTGTGATTAATAGGTGGTTTGATGGGACGAGCGCTCACCACCTAGGGAAAATGAAGCTTAATACCCTTTGTGCCTCATTCTTCTGTAGGTTATTGTTACGCAGCCTGTGGAGACCTCTTTTACAGTTTGCATCCACGGACGATATGCGATCAGCAAAATCTTTCTAGTTTTACTGTTATTGATCTGCTGCCATTCTGCACTGTGGCTAATTTGCTTGTTAGCAGTAATTTTAAAAGGTAATTACAGTTTTATAGTCTGCCCAACTCTCATATATTTATTTCTTGCCTAATTAGAAGTTACAATCTTAGCAGTGGAGGGCTTACTTTTTAGCTAATGAGGGACACACTGTTTCCTGATTTTTCATTTCACTCTTTATCTGCAGATTACTCTGATAGATGGAGATAGATGGAGATGGCTGCAAAAATTGCTAAGATTTTCTGTTTACATACCCAAGTCATACAAGGTTGGAAATAACATAGTGATTTACCAATGGTACACAAGTACACACACTCCTGTGTGCGCTCAGCAAAGCAATACCTTGTGAAAGGTTTTGTACTAGCAGATACCACGGGCTGAGATCATCATTAGAGTTTCTCTATTTCTTCTTGGCATCTCATAAGCATGATATGAAAAGGGGAAGAAATATGATGGCCAAATTAATGCATTTGAAGTTGAATTAAACTCATCTGAATATCTGATGTGAATCTATCTAAATCTTCACTTTTAAAGCTGAATCAGCATTCTTAATTTATCTCTGTAAGGGAGGTAAAGAGCTATTTGATTTAAGTATGATTAGAAATATACAGAAATGAAACGTATTTTGGGATGGAGCTGAGGGAGATTGCTGAGGGAATTTGTACAGATTTAACCCTTGACTGAGGCTCAGTCAACCCCAGTGTAAGTGGGCAGCTGCTTATTTGATCTGCAGGGGCAAAGGCACTGCCCATGGTTTACAAACTAGAGAAACAGGGTGAGATTAAAATGTTTAACTCATACCAGTGAGTTTCAGTTTAGGAGGGAGAGATTTGACCGGTGGCTTATTCAACTGTCACAAAACACCAATTCTGATGTCTAATCCCAAACACAGTGGAAACTAGAGCCATCCAATCTTAAAAGTTAGCTGATTATATTATTAAAAAAGGAAAAAAAATCAGTCTGAGTTGTACCTGGTATTTGGAAGTATTTGAATATCACCATATTTCTCCATTCCCTACAGCTGGTACTCTGTATAGTGTGACAGTCTGTGCCTGTGCCAGGAGTACAGGAGATGACCATCACTGTGCCCATGCACCCGTGGTTCCACATAATGCATCCCAATTGTCTTCTTCTCTTCAAGACCCTTGTGCTCTGTTCCTCGAAGCACGGTTCCCAGGCAACTCCTGGAACCACATGCTACGTATGCTTGAAAGCTGCAGTCTTCAGATGAAAAATTCTGTGGTTGGTAGCCTGCTGCAGGCAGCCATGTATTTGTCCTAGCCATTACTGCTGAAAGCTCACTCAGTGCTCCTCCTAGATGCAATTCTCCATAGAGTCATCATGAAATAGTAAGTTTTGCTTGCTGTGGAGCCTATCACAAACCATTACACTGGAGAGGGTTGCAGATGGCTGAAGCCCAATTTGGAAGAAAGTGATGATCTCAGTGACCTGCCTGAGCACTCTTCTATGTGGCATTTGCACTTGTCACCAGCAGAAAACAAATGAAATTGCTCTAGTCTATTTTAATATTAACAAGACTTGAATTATCCACAGAAATGCCAGACTGAGAATCCTTGTAGGAGGAGAGGAGAGAGAGAGGGAGAGGGAGATAAAATCCTCCAAATGTGCCATTTCTGCCTCTTCTGTTGGATGAGATGATGCTGAGTGCCTGTTTGATGTTCTTTCTTGGAAAGACAACAATTTGACACAACATCAGGGAATTCCAATCCACTGCTGAGTTGTCCCTCGAACCACAGAGGAACTCCAAGACATTGGTGAGGTAAATACTGTTTCATGGAATTTGAACAGCATGTCAGGAACAACCATGAGCCCCTCTGAGGACAGCAGGATACAAATTAGTCTGAGCTAATCCTTGAAGGCTAGATAACAACCTTACTATCTGCTCAGCATGTGGGTTAGGGCATTACAGTGCTCCTGAAGCAGTGTGGAAGAGAGATGGGGGCTCTGAGCTTTGGGAGTCAAGTTCTCGCTCCCATGCTGGTAGAGAAGATTAGTATTTAGACCTTGCATTGCCATATTCATTGAGTTATAGCTTGCTCTCACGTCTGTGTCTTTGGTTTTTGTTTGCTTTCTCAAAAGTTGCTTATATAGCTGTCAACGGTTTACGGGCGTTCGGCCCTGTTCCCTGACGAAGGGGACAGGGGACCCACGGGCCCACACCCCAGGAAAAGGGAAAAGGGGAAAAAAGGGTAAGGAGATGGCCCTGAGAGCAAAGAACAGCGGCAACAATCTGAGGAGAAACAAACTAATTTACTAAATAA
>NC_034412.1:63088465-63134841 GCF_002078875.1 Numida meleagris | reverse complement strand
CCGTGGGGACTGTAGTAGTCCTTCTCTTCTGAGAACTAGGTATGTCCACTACATGATGTTATGATGTGGAATACCAATAACCGAAAATCACAAAACCATGACACTCTGTAATAGAGACAAAATTTAAAAAGCTTGAAGAACATATGAATGCACTGATCTTCGACTGGTTGGATCCCGTCAGTCACTCTGGCGGATTTCCCAGTTTTGTAATATGTGCTTTTACAACCAAAGTAGTGAAAAAGGTTAAAAATGGATATCCACAAAAATAAGTGACCAAACAAGCCAAGTTTGCCATTTTAAATTACCTGCCATAGCTGTGTTATTTGTTTCCAGTCCTTATCAGTCACCTGGGGCTTTTTAGTGTGTAATCAGAAACCACTGGAGGTGACTGTGTGGCAGGAGAAATTTCTGGATGGCATTTTCCCCTCTCAATTTTATTTCTTTCCATTAAAATAAAGAGGGGAGAATAGTGCAAAACTATCTTTCAGTGCTCTTTCTCCTCTTATTTTGTATTGAAACTAGAGTATTTTCTTCTTTCTACATTTCTCTGAAGGTATTCCCAGTTTCTTGGTATCTGCTTGTTTATCAGGTTTTACACCTGCTGGAACCTGAAATCACTGCAATCCAGAAACATTTTAAATAAATGGTACCCAGGAAGTTTAAAATATGAATTATGTTCAGTAAAACTTCAGATTTTTTGTCAAAGTGAAATCTTGAGAATTGATCTTGTGAAATTCATGAACATTTTGAATTTCATAAAGGTTCCAACTCCATATCAGTTTCCATGTTGGTAGTCATTTGTCAAATTTGCTGATGGTTGAACAGCTTTCACTGCTTCTGTGAATTGCTTATGCTGCCCTTGTACTAGGAATTGTCTATGACTCCTTTGACAGATTATGGTTTTTGTTCCTGTTTTGGTCTTCCCCTGATAAGTAAGTGCTAATAGAACAGTTAAAATACATACAATACTATGATTTCATGGATTTTAGATATGCATTTCACATGATCCCAAATTTCTAAACAATTTTTAAGGATTCTGCTATTCAGTTCTCATTAAAGTCAATGAGTCAAAGAACATGTAACATTTTGTTAGTCTTATCCTAAATAGCTCCAGGACAAATTTTATGCATGGAACCTACTCAGGTGTTTATGAGATAAGGATAATCTTCATCTTTTAAACAACAGCAGCAAACATTCTTTGCTTCATATCTGATTTAATGAGACACAACATAGGTTGATTTAATTGTGTATCTGACAGATAATTGACTCTTCAACATAACAAGGTGCAGTTTCCAGTAATAGATGTTAGAACAACCTTCGATTGCCTTTTGGCCTGACTCACATCCCAAAGGACCTATGGGCTCTAATGGGTAGGCGGAAGACTTCTGGGTGAAGCCCTTATAAAGGACATGGGTCTACTGAGGAAAGCTCTGTGGAGGGTGGAAGCCAGGGGAGAATGGAAGAGATTCATAAGAAGCTGACAAGAGTATAATCCAGCATCTGTAAATGTTCAAAGTCTAATCCTACCCCAGCAAAATCAATAGGATATTGTCTGGATGAATAATAACCAGGCCAATGATATTAAGCTGAATAAGAGAATACTTCTGCAAACAAAGTCAAAAGGATTTTTTGCATCAGTGCATTAACACTGATGTTTTCAAATACAATAGCTATGAATAGTTTCAGTAAAACTAATAGTTTCTGGATCTTGTTAATTCTGATTGGGGTACACAAACTATCTTACAGAAAGATTTTGGTAAAAAGAAAATACATCGTATCTAAAATGAGCTTTTCCACACTTGTGTGTAATGTTTGTATTAACTCTGTACTGCTTAAACCGCAGACTTTCATGCCTGTGTGACTGTAATTCTTATTTATTTACATGTGGGATGGTGTTTTTTAGTTTTCAAATCCTTCAGTGGACTTCAGTATGCCGCTTGTTAAACTTTATTCACTTACTGCCTCCTTGAAGTTCAAAGGTAGATCGGAGCAATTCTAATTTCTGAGGAAACCAGGTTTGATATTACAGTTTTGTGAAACCTTATGGAGATGAACCAAATCCACAAATGTCAGTCCACATCTAATTTCCCCAAAGTTCAAATAGAGACTCAGATCCACTGCCTAGAACCCAACTGCTCAAAATCCAGGCTGGCCTTTTATTCATCTCACACCCCATAAATGTAAGTCACAGCGGCAATTTCCATGTACTCAAGTTATGTATAATTAGTTCCTAAAGCTGCCTGCCACTGAAAATAAGTATATTAAATTCAGACTCACAAAATTTCTTATGTTCGATACCCATTTACATGTGTTGGGTTTTCTTTAATTTTTATTTCTCCCTTAGAAACAGTGCTGATGTTGGTTTCCATTCCAGCATGGCTAATAAAGCAAAAAACATTTTTAAAAGTCCAGGTCATTAAGCTGTCAGGAAATCTATAAGAGGCATCTCTTCTTGTAGACCAGATTTAAGAAGAATTAAAAATGAAACCTTCATAATGACTTTTTAAGTCTTTGAGTAGTTAGAAAAAAAAAGAAGTAAAAAAAGCGTATGGGGAAGAAGTCTTTTTAGGCACTAGCATGAAAACCAATATTTTTGGTGTCACTATGTAGAATACTGTAGCTATCAAAAAAATAATAGTAGAGGATATTAAAACTACCAGGAAACCTTATCATCACAAATGCCGTACGTGTTTTGTAAAAGATGTATTAATCTCATCTCACAGGAGCTGTCACTGTTACAACTAACCCTGGAGCTGTAAAACGAGCTGTAAAATGGATTTTATTCCAGAATATTACAAGTTCTGTCATTATGGGAAAGATTAACGACGCAGCCTCATGGAGGTCTACTGCTCTTAGAGATGCAAGGTTGTCTAAGACAAGAAATGGCTTTGTAATTATAACTGTCTTAGTGGATATAATAGGGCAAAAAGGGAGCATGTTGAAATAATTATGAGTAATAGAGAAATGAATGCTTTAAGCAAGGTAGTAGCTAGATAATTTAATGGGGACAGGTTACAGAAAGGGTTACATCCAAAGTAACTTAGCAGCTTTAATGCTGGAATAAAGTTATAATGTACTGCTATCCAGCTGTGTGATAAGCTAGAACATTGCATCATCTGTGAGATTTCTCTTCAGAGCTGTTAGCAGGATGTTTGTACAGGATCCTGTATATGTTCTGTTGTCATCCGTGCTTTTGGGATGTAAACTCCAACGTATTCATGTGAAGACAATGCCTAGATTTGGGAAGAAATATTATTTTCTGCCTGCTTTCTTTGCAGGCTGAAACGCAGTGTGTGATTTGCATCTACAACTCTTCCTGATTATTTGAATTGTTTTTTCTCAGATGTCAAATTCTTCAATTTTCAACTGAGTGGCAAAGTGAGTGCCTAGCTATTCTTTTACTTACAATTGCATAAATCAGGAAAGCAGGTCTGGAAATCAGTTTAAGCACTTGGCAAACGAGATTGCTCGTTGTATTGCCAGCCTCGAACCTGCGCCCCCAAGATGGGTGATAATTTTTCCTTTGACTTCAGCAGTGGCAGCAGCAATGCCACAAATCAGTAGGAAGTGTAGAAAATATATTTTTTTCTATTCTTTGTTGTTTGAAATTGCAAGCCAAACTTCACAGTCTTGAGACGTCAGTGCATTTCTTCTCATTGTTTCTTCAACTCCTGTGAGTGTGACGTGTTGTAAGAGAGAGCAGAGAATGAAGCAATGTAGAGCTCTGCTATTTATTAACCAGTGCTACAACTTAATGAAGTTTGTGTATATTTTAACGAAGTTTCAGGTTTTCATTTGCTTTATACCAGAAAGACAGGCAGAAGTAGGATTAAATGCAGAATGCTGTATTATCTCTGTTTAACCATACAATAGACATTCATGTGATAGGCCTCTTCCTCTAATTAGAGTTTTTCTTCTGTTTTCAGAAAAAAAAAAAGTGTCGATAAAATGAAACTGATCTCGAAATCAGCTGGATGAATGAATGAAATGAATGAAGCAGAATTTTCTGAAGAAGCATAGGGTTCTTTTGCTGTCTTTTTCCTTGTGCTGTGGTCACTTGGGATTATGCCAGCACGGTCGATGTGATAATGTGGTTCGTTTGTCTTCATATGCTTGAATGCTTACACAGAAGTTATGAGTAAGGAAACTACAAGTGTGTGGTAGGATGGAAAAAGATATAAGCCCTAAATCTGGCAGAGTCAGGTCCAATGATGTAGTGTGGTTTTGCTTTTGAAGGTGAAGATATGGTACTACAGGTCACAGTGTAAACACACTCCCACTTCAAGATACCTGAACTGTAATGGAAATGCTGAAGAGAGGTTCCTCACCAGGGGACACACTGGTGTATTTTCTGTTACAAAGTATGTCTTTTTGATTTCTTTTTTTTTTTTTTCTGTGACAGTGCACAATAAACTGATTTTTTTTTTCTTCTTTAGAACTCTAGGGAAGCCGTTGGTTGTTATGCAAAAGAAAAATATCAGTAAAACAGTTGCCAGGTGTCTTATGAAAATACAAATTAACATCAAAACAAGCGAACAAAGAAATAAGCCAACTGCCATACAGCCTAGTATCTTGTTATAATTGAGCCTTAATCCACATGGCAGAGCTGACTGTGGAAGAAGTGTGCCCAACATTTATTCATGCGCGTACACTGGACATGTTTGGGAGGAGATGAAAGGTAGACTGCTTCCTGCTGGTCTGCCATCCCAGTCCTACATGAGCAGTACATGAGGACAAGAGAGAGACAGAATGTTGGGGTGAAGCTGTATCACAAAAAAAGTGAATACTGGGAATAGTTAATGATATTTTTGCTGTTGCTTTTTTCCACACCATTCAGGCTGGTATCTCGTAACAGGGCTATGATCTCTAAGGGCTTGCAGTCACCGCATCTGAGTTCAGCTTTCCAATCTGTACTGGTGTTAACAGGGATCACACAGCTTAAGAGCCAAGGCAGCATTCTAGAAGTGAAGGAGTGTCGTACTGCTGAGTGCATCACTTGCCAGTTCTCAGCAGTAAGTTATTATATGTTTAATTATTAGCTATGACACTGTTACTGCTGAAACTGGGATTAAGATGACAAATTCAGTCAGATTTGTTGATATACCAGCCCACGGGCAGAAAGAAAGAAAACGCAACATCTAAACATCAGAAAAAAAACAAGGGAATTAATGAGAAACCTGGGAATTATTCCCACACAACGTGTAATAAAACACCAAATTGTTTTCTATAGTGAAATAAATCCTTCTGTAAACTCAAATTAATAATTCCTCAAGTAAATGTAAATAATTATCATTAATATGGACAAGAAGGAAGTAGGTTGCCTTTTGTGCTTTTTTGTTTGTTTTTGTTTTCTTGGAGGAAAGAATATATCTATTTGCGACAAGAAATGAATAGTGTGTCTGACATGACATGAAAGATAGACAGGAGAATAAAGTTCTCTGAAATTGTAGAATTGTAGGTCTTAATCAGACTGCTGACTGCTCCCAAATATCTTCCTCTTGTGAGATGCTCCAACAAATATTAGTATGCACCTAGGGTTTTTCAGATACAGCGAAAACACCAATGCTGCCCTGCTGCGGTAATTTACAGAGAGTATATGGTGTAATAGACTTTGATTAAGTACACACCTAATTCCCTCCCTGTGATGGACTGTGATCTGATTTACATTCATAATCCTTTTGTAATGCAGTGTGCGGTTGCTGAAGGTTAATTGATAGCAATTGGCTAATAAGGTATTTCAGTATTGGAAACAGGTGGCACTCATTTGTAACAAAAATGGTACAGAAGAATCTGAAAACAGTGAAGCAAAGATAAGATTTTTTATTGGAGATATGTGAATTAAAGTGTAAGTTCAGATGCAACTTGTTACAGTACGGAGAGACAAAGCATCTTCAGAAATCAAGGTGGATTGTTTTTTTTCCTGCTGACATTTTTGAGGCACTGGTTATGTAAAGGACAATGTTGCCTGAGAAAAATTTCCCACTAGGGACCATGGAAATTCAGAAAAGTTATGGGGACTACATTAAAAATTGGTATTAAAGAACTGAAATGGAACTGGGTTATGTATGAATCCCACTGATTAACCGTTCTGTTTCTTTCTGTCCCAGCTACCCTGTCAGTGCACTGCCAGTGCAAACTGTAGGATTATCAGTGTCTCCATGATGAGCAACCCAAGTCTGACACTTGGATTGCTGTAACCGAGCGAGTGATGTTTAAAACAACCATAGCTAAAATACAGTGAACACATAATTGTATCTGATCACCCTCAGCATTAGTGTCTTAGCCCTCTGCTTAATGTTTTAAGCTGCAATGTTTGTTTTAGAATCAGGTGTGCAATTAGTCTGAGCACGTAATTAAGGTAGCAAAGTGATTTGCATGGGCTAGCCAAATTACTTGAAACCCTTAGCGCTTTTATTCACTGGATCAATGTTTGGTGTTGAATAATTATATGGATATACTTCTCTTTTTGATAGTGTGCCCTCAAACTCCTTAGATTCTTGTTTTCATGGTACTTTGTATCTTTGACTCTACTTAACATAGCTTTATGCTACTGTTTAGAGGTGACTTTAGTCAATAGTCCCTTGTATATTAGAAATATTTGGCAGAAACTCCAGTATTCCATATACATTTAAGAGTGATTAATTCATATTTTATGACTGTAAGCAACTTTGATTTTTAAAACCAAATAATAGTAATCTGAATAATTTCATATTTTATTACTAATTATAGTTGAGTCAGATGAATATGTCTCTACACAAGGCAAAAGTACAAATTAAGGAAGGGAGACCAATCAAACACTATTTTTACATTTGTGAACTTTTTGTTACTCTTTCTGAGGACCTCATGGGCTTAAAATTCCTGAAAATATTCTCTGTAAAAAAATGTAAAGCTTCATCTTTCCATGTAAGACACAAGGTCTGATTTTCATGGGAGAGTAGTCAGCCACATTTCAGCTGTGGTACAAAGATGGCCATTTGTGTTGGGAACAGTTTGGGCTTATATGTTGGGAAGGAAGTAGCTAAAATCACTGAGGATCAGTATCTACTCATAGACAATGCAATGCAGACTGGCAGGAACTCTTCATTGCGTGCTTTGGGGTAATGGTTGTTTAATACAGAAGATCGTGGTACTGCTGCCTCTCCTCTCATCCCATCACTGGCTCAGGATTATTAAAGACTGCAGTGCCTTTGCTGGCATCAGAATTGTCTTCCCCAGCTGAAAATAGAAATATGGGAAAGGATTCTTGAATTAAACCCCCAACACAAAAGCAATCACATCACAGATAGAGATCCCTCAAATATATTATTCATGGGCTAATTAAGCTGTGACCTGGAATTAGCATGTGGAGGACTGAAATACATCATGTGCCATATACTATCCATGAGAGGTATACAAGGGTTTACTAGCAGAACACCTTGTTAATCTTATTAATTCATACCTTGTTTAACTATGGGAAGGGACTCCAATCCAGAACCTGATATAGCTCCAGCAAAATCCTATAAGTATCTTATGATCTCTGAGATGTTAAGATTACCACAGTTCAGATTTACTTTTCTTTTAACAACATTGGCATCTGAGTAATAGATATTTAAGGATTATGAATGGGACATTTAAAATACTTCTTGTCTTGGAGAACCAGGTAATACCTAAAATTTAGAGTTCTCAGCAGGAAAATGTGCAACCTTGGTGTACAACAGGCAACGTTACTGTAATGCTGTTATTGTTGTGTCAAAGAGTTTTTGACTAGGATAGTGTTGGGAGTGATGGTCAAGATCCACTCCTCTAGCATAGACCCCACTACATCCATGCAGTTGCTGCAAGCACAGAACTTTGTTCTGTCTGCACACACAGCTTTAGCCACGGGAACGTATGTTTTTTCTCCCCACAGACTGGGGCTGATACCAGGATGGAGGGAGCCAGCGCATGGGGAAAGAGAGACGACCTCATGTTTGTCTGCCCAGAGCTGTGCTGCTCCCTACAGATATCACAGAAACACTCCTCTGATGGAGCTGCACCAGTGTCATAGATGTGGATGAAACTGATTCCTCTTCGGTAAGTGGCTAGTAGCATTGATATTTAGCTCATTTGTTTTTGAATAGCTTGGCCTTATCTCATTCATTCTAGGATGTCTGGCATTGTCTTTATTTTGTACTGTAAGTATCGCTTGCATCACTTTTGTTCTCTGGATTTCGAGTTGCAAGAAGTATGTGTAATATTCAAAGATTTTTCAAAGCAGGAATCTGCAAATGAACTCTGAGTGGCTTCTAACATCATGAGCCTCTGTAAGTAACTGAATATGTAATCACTCCAAATAAATCTAATTAATGCTAAGAAATACTATACTGAAACATCACGCTGTCATAAATTGATATGTAAACTTTGGTAGTGCCAACAACAGCTGCTTCATTAAAGTTATTGTGCCCATCTATCAGGGTTCAATGTCTTAGCCCCCTTTGTGGATTAGTTTTCCCCAGTCAATATAGCTGAAAAAGTCTGTCCTGACATACAGCAAGTGTTTTCTATTTTTTTAAAAAACTTTTTAAAACTCTGTGGGCTTCCTAGTTCAAGTGGGGTAGACAAATGAAGTGAACAGCAACTTCTTAAGCTACTGATTAGTTCTAACTCTAGAAAAAAAAACAGATACACTTCACTAAAAAATTCAACGTTTTTGAAAAAAAGCAGTTGGAAGTGGTGTAATGACAAGCCAGTTACCTCCATTTTCAGCTGCTGCTTTTTCAAAAAGCCCAAAATTTGATCAAAAGACCTTACCCAGTGCCTTGAGATTGTGCTGTGAGTGCAGTCCTGTTTTGTCTTCAGTCTGTTCCAGTCACGTCCGACTCTGGTGTTTTTACTGCTCAAATGCTTCTATGTAAATTTTAAGTTTCAGAGATCCTAAGCTTTGCTTCTCAAGTCTTTAAGCAAACTTGATATTTTTTAGGTTTTCTAATGTCTTTTAATGTAAAGAGTAAAGATGATGCCGCGTCCAACTTTGGACTGTACTACAACCTTTTATTCACTTGAAACAGGGCCAGCATGAAAAAGAAAGTTCCCTGCTTCTGATGTATCTTAGAGATGTTCAGTTGATTTTGATTCAGTTCTGTTTATTCCAGTTCTTCGTTAGGATTTCATTTTTAGACCATACCAGTGTGACTTTTAACTTGCAGCTGCAGGGGAGGTTGCTGACATTGAGCACAATACTACGGAAGGCTTTGGGTGAGTTCATCAAGGAAATTAATTATGGGCTTTCTAGGTTGAATTCTGAGACCTGGAAATGTCGTTCATCTACACTTTATTAATAAACTCTGCATGAGCCCTGATTTGGTTTGCCTTTGTTCTCTGCTTTTCTGGTTTAGCTCAAATAAATGAGCATTGGAAAGTGGGAACTAATCTTCCCAGGTCCCTGCTGACTTGGCAATGTAAAATTGGTACGGTGAGTCAGGACTGCTGTATCTACCACAGGGACTCTGCTGTAATGCCAAACAAGGTCTCGGCACTTTCATATCCCTCTTCAGTTTGTTTGACAGCCTCAGGAAGTGGTGGGTTCTGTTTGTTTGTTTGTTTGTTCTTGCTGTTTAGCACTGTGCTTCTTCTGGTGAGGTAAATAACAGGAAGGCCTATGATAAATTTCACATGTCTCCACTGTGATTGCTGAGGCCTATGGTATATTCTCCATCTTAACGTATTTATTGGCATTTATTCTTGGGTAAACCCAATTTCACTCTTAAGTGTCATCATAACCTTTCCTCCAAAAAAAACCAGCCTCACTTTTGAACCATTTTATTTCTGGCCTATTGGAGAATCCAGCTCCTTGGAAGTGCTTTTGAAAGCTTGCCGTTTCATTGTGTATTTTTTAACCTATTAATGCCTAAGGATGCTGTGTTCTGTACTACTGTCCTGCTTCTGCTTCAAGCATTTCAAGTCTGTTACGATCTTCTGTGAAGAGAGAGAGCACAGAGGATGATGGTTTAGACAATTAAAACCCATAGCTTCATACGATCGGTGGACTCTGAGGTAACCTTACTTTCAAGGTATTTTCAGGGGTCTTACAGGATAAAGTTGAGATAATAATTGTTAAAAAGACATAATTGGCAAGAATTATATATATGTCTGACTCCTCTTGTGTTATTAGGAGATTCTTTCATTTTCTCTCTTCTCTTTTTTTCATCTATCTCCCCCCCCTGAAATATCCTTATCCAATGAATGCCCAAACATGTAATTTTAGATTGTGGGCTTTCAGTATGTGAGCATGCACTGGTGGTAGGGTTTCTGTATAATGACTTGATAAACCTGTCAGGATTTCGCTAGCAATGCATAATAAATGTAGTTATTATAGAAGATATGCCTTTTCCAACAGTGGCTATTGTATCTTTAGCAGGTTAGGAATTTTAAGTCTTCTGTAATTCTCCTTCCCTCTTTTCTCCTCACCTCTCCTGTTTCTCATGATTGATTAAGGACTTCAGGAGATTGTAGTATCATCTCTATCAGCCTTTGCATAGGAAAAAGATGCTGATTGTAGATTATATTTTCTTGTAAATATAGATTTTATTTGTATTTTTGATAAATTATTTAAACAGTGTGTGTCATGAGCTTCTTGGACTATTGTTCATTAAGAAACATACCTATTAACTAACCCAAGCTGTTGTTATATTACATCACCTACTCCAAAGCATCAGCCCAAACTTATACATCACCTTTGGCAGTTTTTTGTTTGTGGAAAGAAGCACAACATTGTAGAGGACTTCTTCAAGTTGTTTGTGCATTCCTCCAAATGTCTATAATGATGTGGCAGGGGGAATCGGCTGGAAAGCCACAAGCCATTTACACCAAAAGCCTTCGATAACACAAGAGCAAGAGTTTCCTGAAAGCCTCTGCTATGGTAATCTTCTAAAGAGGATTATGCATTTTAAATAGCCAATTAGGTGTGATTAGGAAGAAAACCTCAAACCATCCCAGTGATTGGAGAGAAGGAATGTGGGCAAACTGACAGCAGCTAAATGGATGTACAAAGTACCATAAATGGTCAAGATGTTGCAAGCAAAGGGAAACGAATGGGCACATGAAGGGAGAGAAAGAAATGCCTGGTTTAAAATTAGAGTTCTCAATCTGTAGCAGATCCCTGCTCACCAGGGTCCCAGACTAGAGCATTAAACTTTTCTGCCTCCTCTAAAATCAAGGGAAAAATGCCTGCATTTTAAGTGACACTTGAGTAATCACAAATTACTGCTTTTTAAAAAATCTTTCTGGATTTTCAACTATTTTTTCACACAGAATCACACTGAATGGTTTAAATTGAAAGGGATCTCTGGAGATCACTTACTCCAACATCCTGCTCAAGAAAGATCCCCTAGAGCAGAGGATCACATCCAGGTGAATTTACCATTTGAACATTCAAATGGGAACCTGTAAGTCCCTTTATCAAGTACCTTAAAATTTTCAAGTACACTTAAAATTTTCACATAAAAGGCAAAGTTTCTGTATTTTTTTATTAATTTCTGAATCGAGAACACAGGTGTAATTCTATGTATGTGAAGCTTCAGAAGTCTTTTCAGTATATAACTGAGTATCTATAGGATTATGTTATTTTCTGAAATGAAATCTTTTCAGTCTTTTAAATACTGTTTGATAATCAGCACATTGAGTTTATGCTTTATTTTGTTTTATTCTCTATTTTGATTTTATAGAAGTTAATCTGAAATTTGGATAGGGACAGAGTTCTGCCTACTGCTGTTCAACTGCTCTGCAAGTGGAGGAAAGTTGAGCTTTGTCTCCATGACCTTGGTTGTTCCATCTACATATAGTATCTTTGTCCTGCGATGTCACAACTAACCTTTATTTCCTCGTCTCCTTATAGAAAACCAAACCTAACAAGCAAAAAAACCTCCACACTTTTACTTTCAGAAACTTGCACAAAAGTGCAAGATTAGGTCCTAATACATAATCTCTTAGAATTAGGGTTTCCACTGTAAGTCAGGGTCCAGAATTGCCTTTTTTTTCCAACTAGCTATGGTTGTACTTTATTTTAGATGGCTCCTAACTATTAGCTGGATTTTGCTATTCCTTGAAGGATAATGTTTGAAAACTATGGCAACTGCAGAAACAAACAAAAAAAGCTATGCAAATATGGGTTCTTTTTTTCAATATGATTTTTTTCAGTGAATCATGCTGAAATTTACATAGAAACTAATTTAGGTTTATTAATTGCCCAGGAACAAGATTGAAATTTGATTTTCAGAATATACCATACTCTTCACCTTTCCACTGAGAAAGCTGTAAATTAAATTGGGTCTCTGCTGAAGTCCTGGTTGACAGAGGTGATCCTCTGAAATCCGTTCAGGTTACTTCTTTTCTCTTTTTCTGAGCGAATGCCAGCTTGATTGCTAATGCAGACTTCAATGGCAAACATCTTTTTCTAAATAAATCCCACATTGGATTTCCGCACCTCTCATTTCTGGCTATATTTCAGCTTGCACAATTTTATTACTAAAGTGGCACATGTATTGCAAACTGCTAGGATGAAAGGCTGTTAGCTGAGGTTCTTCAGTACAGACTATTGCATCCCAGAGGGTGAGCTGTCATCGAGTGTGGTAAATACTCTCTGGATTGCTTGTTTACTCCGGAGTTGTCTAAACAGTGAATATAGCAGTAGGATTGTGGTTTTGTCTCCTTTGCATTTTGCATCTCTGTGGGGTGATTTTTGAGTTTGGCTGAGCTCTGGTTGAGCCACAACTATGGAAACTTCTCAGTATTAGGTCAGGTAGGGATGTGGTCACTTTGATCTGTTGATTTACTGCATTCTCATTACTATTTTTTGTTGTTGTGCTGTAGATCTGGCCAGAAATAAATCCTTCTTTTTTTTTTTTTTTCGCCAAGCTTCTGGTCTTCATTAACCTGAAGTAAATCAGGAGAAACTTCAATGAACCAATAGATACAACATTAGATTTGCTTTAGATACCATAAGGGATTGAAACCTCACCCACTTTCTAACTGTGAGTCAGCCAACATAGCCTTTGCGTGCTCAATTAATACCCATGAACTGGTTATAACTTCATAGGAATTATTGAATATCAAATCCTAAAATGAGATTTATTTGCTATTAATGAGACTCAGTCTTGTTAAGAAGAAAGAACTTTGTTCTTCATAAAACTGTGTTAGTGGAAACTTGAGCTTTGGCACTTGTCAATTATTGCAAAGGGTTTTTGAGAATAAAAATCTTGTGTAGAATAAAAGTATTGCATATTAACTCACATCATTTGTTTTCCACAGCACAGTGAGGAAACTCTTTATGATCTCTTATTAAACAAATGTACAAGCAAATGATTTGAAAAAGTGCAAGTTAAAAAAAAGCAAAACATAGTTCAAAAACTTCTGCACTATGCAGCAGCTATTACTTGAGTTATCCATAAATAAGAATTTTAATCTTGACAGAAAAATAACTGACTTCTGTTTCATTCCTGGCCAATAGATGAACTCAACATGTACATAAGTGTGGTGAACCCAAGGGATTTTGAGAGCATCATAAAAGCATTTTATTGTGCACTCCAATGCTGTCATCCGCAGCAGGCTAACAAATAAGAGAAGTCTTTAATATAATCCACCATGTCCCTGCCAGTGCTCCTTGCCTGTTACCTCATCTTGCTTTGGGCCAAGCGTTTGTTTTCCCCAGATGGCTATCACAAAGCTGCTGACAGCTCTTCTGACTGAGAAGCTGTGGTGCAGCAATCTTCCAATTCATTTAGCACTACTGACAAAGGAAAAGCTGCTGATATCCTGATGCGAAAGCACTCTATCAGGCATTACATAGCGTCTGTGTACTCAGCATGTTTGGGGCATGGTAAGTCATAGCACATGATTTTTGACATCTTCCTGCCTTTCACTGCAGTGTAGGATTTCTTGAAGTTGAAACTGAGGTGGCAGAAAAGTTGTAAAAAGCCAAATGTGACATCATCAGCAACTGGTAGCAGTCGTGGAATCATAAATAATACTCTGTAGACTTGGATGAAAAATAAATTATCTGAAAGATATGCACTGAGGTTCCACTTGCCTAAACTTTTGCCCTTTTACACCCCTGAGTTGTATGGACTTTTGAAACTGATACCTACCAGACCCATTAACATCTAGGGCAGGTGTTCTGATTCTGAGGGGATAAAAAGTGCTGGCAATGGTCAAAAACTATTTTCCATCAGAATGTATTCGTTGAGTATGGGCACATTATGAAAATACCTAAGTACCCTGATTTCTGTTAGCACTAGTGGAATGGAAAGAGGAAAATGCCTAATTATTGTTCTGTGCAAGAGGGACTTGGTAGACAGCTGGACATGGTGCAAGTTGATCCACCTTACCCTGCATGGGATGGTTGGGGCAGCAGTGGTGTACTGCCTGTGAAGATGTACCATGGGCCTCACCTTTCTATGGGAGCAGCTGAAGAAATCTGCTCCATTTTATGAAAATTAGATGCAGCTGTCAGGCTCCTGGCAGCTTATTAATGTAGCCTTTGCTTAGAGAGAACTTGGATGCCTCTGATTTAGCGTTTTGCTGTCAATATTTATTTTATAACATAATTGTTTTTTAAAAAAACAATATATATATTAAATACTTTTCTTCACTGTCCTACAAACCAGTCTTTAAAAAAGTTAAGTAAGTGCAGTGTTTTTTTTTCTCTAATTTGGTCAGATCCATTAATGTATTGATGGTGACTGTGATTAACTTCAAATATTTATGTTTGTCCTCTGTTAACGGCTAATTGAGCAGAAAATATCCAGAGCCCTTCAGGTGCTCCACAAAGGGTCAAGGAGTCATTCTGGCTCAAACAATGAGTGGTCCAACCTCTGTTAATCTGTCCATCGCAGTCATTATGTTGCTTAATTTGTGGCCATCAGCACCCACAGTGGCTCTGAGTAAGCGCAATTATTTCAACTGTGTCATTTCAAGTGGGATGAATCTTGGTGCCTGAGTTCAAGTTGGGTTTAGAACATAAAACAAAAATATAAAAATCAAGTAACCCTTCAGTATCCTGATTCTTCAGCTTCCACAGGTTTGTAGGTTCTCCAGATCTCCAGCTAACGCTTCCATGGTTGAAACTGAAAGATCCTTGAAAATGACTTTATTTCACCCCAGAAAGTGATGCAGACAAGCTGGCATAGATTCTAGCTGTCAGGTAAAAGGGATGGAAAACCTTTAGTACAGGCACCAAGTCCCTTTGCTCTTCAAAGATAAGAGCTTTTCCATTACAACCATTCTTTTTTGAGGAGAATGGTTAGAATGATGGTAGAAGAAAAACAAAAACAAGAAAACAAAAAAAGCCAAACACCACAGAATGCAATTTAGTAAACAAGAGATGCTGAATGCCTAGGCAACCACAGGGAATAGTTAGGCCATTAGAGCAGCAACCAAAAGTAGATTTACCAAAGATCTATGTCAAAGACTAAATAAGGTATTTAACTCTGGAGATTTCACTTTAGGTCAGTCTGTACCTGCTAAATATCCCTTTTTATTCTCTTTATTTTATCCTGTAATTTGAGTGTTGGGGCTGTTTAATGTATAATAATGTATAACTTTAAAACCTAGGGCAGTCACACTTAGAAACATTTGTTTGTCAATATTGTCTCATTTTTCTTTCTGACTCTTTCTTATGGGAATGTGAATTGGGGAATGATGAGATGGGCTTGCTGTCCTGATTGTATGCAATGAGAATTTCAATGTAGTAATCCAAAGGAAGCACATGGAGTATCTGTAAACAGACAAAATATGAAAAATTGATTGAGTTCTGAAATCAAATAGTTTAACTGAAAATAAAATATGTTGTGGTGGTTTTTTTTTTCATTTTTAAAATTCTTTTCTCCTTCCAAATATGAATTTTGAAAATGTACGAACAAATTACTTGCAAAACAGAACTGGTTTTTGTAGGATGCATTGTATTTTCAGACTATCTTTCTAAGGAAATGTATTTGTTCCTGAAATGCTTATAAGCATTTACATTAATTGACAAGCTCTTCCTTCAAATCATGACCAGATCCAGTTGAGATATTGCTGCAAAAGATCTCAACAGAAGTTTTTCATGAAACTGAGGAAAGATTTCTTTTTACTTATTCTAGTGAAGTTCCCATTTAAAATAGTGATCCATACTTGGTCATTAATTCCTTTCACATTATGTACATTGCAGTGTTTTAATGTTGCATCTTAACTAGAAAAGAGTGAGCTTGAGATCTGTTATTTCACAAAGGTTTTACTAAGCTTAGATTGATAATGTTTCTATTCATAGTATACCTTATTTAAAGTGGAATTGTTTTGGATGCATAATCCTCTGGGAGCTAAAAGTTAGATTGTTTGCAAAGTAACCCTTTTTATTTTACCTGGTAGCTTATAGTGAAGAGCAGCTGAAATGTTACACATTTTCCAATGGAGGTTTCCAAGATTGACATACATTACCTGAAATTCCCAATGTTACACGAACATCACTTTTTACTTGTAAGTTTTGAATTTTGAAAAGTCTGTTGTTCCTGGGTGGTCACTACAGAGATAGCTTCAAGCATACAAAATATAAAAAGTATGCATGAAATATGCCAGTATATTAAATTAACATCCTGCAAAAGCTCCCTTTTTAAAATCCAGATGCTTATATTGCTTTTGACAGACTCTAGGCGGTAAAGTTTTAACTTTAAAGAAGGGGCTTTCTGTTTCTGTTTTCAAGTTAAAAATAATGAAAGGAAAACACACTGAAATTCCCACATTATTAAATAAAACATTTAAGTGGCATGGAGCCAATCATTGTCACGCCATGAACAAATGCCTCACGGTAATATGTTCCATAACTGTTTGCTAAAAACTACCAATTTTAACACATTTGCACATGATTAGACACAATAAAAAGTTACTTATTGAAGCCAGCATCACAGTAGTGCTACTCAGGCCCAGGGGGAGGGAACCTCCCTGCAAACCTGAATAAGAGAGGTGGTGTGAAATAAGTTCCATGCTGTGCAAACAGACCATGAAGAGTCCCCAAGTAATCAGTTTTGTTCCTGTGGTCAGGAGTTCACAGCACTGCCACTGTATGACTGACACCAAGGAATGGCACAAGAAGAACATGGAATAGGGAAGATGGGCTATGTGACTGACAGACTGGATCAGCAGCCAGCCAAAAGCTGTTTTAAAAATCTCATTTTGAAAGACCTATCTTTATCCAGGACTAGCCCACCAAAATATTACATTGCTTCCAGTGATGGGGCATCCACAGCTTGTCTGGACAGAGGTTTTCAGTGCCTCACCACCCTCTGAGTAAAAGATTTCCTCCTTTAAAGGAAAGAGTTTCATAGATTTGTGTCTCCAGGGGCTCACACAT
This sequence comes from Numida meleagris, assembly GCF_002078875.1. Lineage (NCBI taxonomy): Eukaryota > Metazoa > Chordata > Aves > Galliformes > Numididae > Numida > Numida meleagris. The sequence continues at coordinate 63,117,506 of NC_034412.1, read as the reverse complement.
TGATCATGGTCAACCAGGATGTGACCAACGTGGAGTGGGTCTCTCCATTCTAATGGCCAAAGTTCAGCCATGCCAATTTTTCTTTGCCAACTGACATAGATTAACAGCATTTTCATTATTTCAGAGTTGTTTATTCAAACTGTAGTTCTGCATAAGTATCCATTGAGATTTCAAATATTTTTGCTGAAAGATAAATAAAATGTACCATAGCCAATTTCCTTGAACCAAACCCACAGACCACGTATGTTTTTGTTTTTTCTCTTTCAGAGCCTTTGGATTAAGAACACACTGATCTGCTTCAGTTTTCCAGAAAGCACGACACTTCTCATCCTCCACATTCATGTGAGAAGAGTTATCAAATCAAGGTCTGATTTAATTAAAAGTATGTGTAATCTCCACAAGCATATGACAGCCAGTAAGAAAAAAAGGTAAGTCTTCAGGGTAATATTTTCTATGTAAGTTAATGGCAACTTTAGCAGAGATAATTTTTGCTTTGTGGCATCTGCACGTTTGGATTCACAAGGGAATTACTGCCTGTTTGGGATTTTACACATCTATCAGCTATTGTGAATCTGAGAGGCCCATGGAAACATTATATGACTGTGACACGCACCCTTGAGGGTTTTGAACCCATAAAGTGTTCATGCATTACAATCAGGGATAAACATTTCCTTCAAAAGAACCCCACGAATCTTCCCCTACCTCAGGGGCTGAACCAAATTTGAAAGATAGACGAGGTTATGAAATATTTCCTTGTGACCTTCTTATCTCCAGAGGGTGACAGGAGCTTTTATTTTCCCCTCGCCCCTACTCCATGTGTTCCTCACAGTCAAAACACCCCACAGACCAAGCTGCTGGGAGCAGAGGTGGTGGCCATGGCTAGGGCAAGCAGAAGACAAGTTCTAGTCTTCTGGATCCCACTTGAGCTGCCCAGCTAAATGAGTCAGCTGCACAGTGCTGTTTGCACCCTCTCCTCGTGTAGATTTGGGACTGGAAGTTTCTCCAGCACTCCTGTGTTGCATAGGATAAGGTGCCCCTATTCATAGTATCCTCCAGCCAAGCCGCAGGAACAGATAGCAAGAGTGCTGCTACTGAGAGGAGGCTCAGGGGAGACCTCATCGCTCTCTATAACTACCTGAAGGGAGGTTGTAGTGAGCTGGGGGTCAGCCTCTTCTCTCTTATAACTAGTGACAGGACGAGGGGGAATGGCTTCAAGTTGCGCCAGGGGAGATTTAGGCTGGACATTAGGAAATACAACTTTTCTGAAAGAGTGGTCAGACGCTGGAACAGGCTGCCCAGGGAGGTGGTTGAGTCACCGTCCCTGGAGGTGTTCAAGAAACATTTAGATATAGCGTTGAGAGACCTGGTTTAGTGGGGTTATGTTGGTGGTAGGTGGATGGTTGGACTAGGTGATCTTGTAGGTCTTTTCCAACCTAGCTAATTCTATGATTCTATGATCTCTGGTAACTGTGCAGGGAGAAGGATGTGTACAGCAGAGATGTCCTTCCTGCCAACAGGAAAAACATACATACAACAAAGCATCCCTACTACAGCAAAAAGTAAACAGAGCGATAACATTAAGAAAGAGGAACTAAAACAGCCCTTCATGGTGCTTCCCAGTTCTTTATGCTGTGCAAAATGCCACCAGTAAAACAGGAGATGAGCAAGAAATCTTAGCTCCACTTCCTAACAAATGTGGTGGGGCATGGCAAGCCTGCAGCCTTTCCATGGATTATTGCATCTCCCAGTTTGCACTACCACTTTATATCTTTATAAGAAACAGAGTGTTTGGGTACATTGTTTCTTAGGTGACAGAGGGGCTGAGGTGTCAATGTTTGATCTCAGGCATGTGAGCAGCAGGTGTTTGCTTTCACTTCAGGGAGACAGCCTGAATGACAAAACCTCTTACAACACACTGACTTGCGGGTGCCTCCTGGGCGAAGGCAGTAGAGCCCACATGGGGATCACACCCTGGGTGTCACAGGTCACTTTGTTATACCCAGCCGGGAGGGGTTGGCCAGGAGGATGGAAGCTGGAGGGGAAAGGAGTGGACGGTTTCCAAAACTGAGTGTGTGCGAACTCTTTCTGCCCTTCTGCTGTTCTTTTTTCTGTTGGCAGAGGGGAGAAGTAGAAGGAGGCACGACAAACCCTACTCCTTCCCCCTTGTCAATGGTTTACGGGTGTTCGGCCCGGCTCCGTGACAAAGGGGACGGGGGACCCACGGGCCCACGCCCCGGGGAAAAGGGGAAAAGGGGAAAAGGGGAAAAGGGTAAGGAGATGGCCCTGAGAGCAAAGAACAGCGGCAACAATCTGAGGAGAAACAAACTGATTTACTAAATAAGATATCGGAATGCCAAACTACACACTATAATACAATATAATTACAATTGAAGCTGATAAATCCAATACAGAGAGAATGTCCCAAAATGAAGGTAGGCCTTACTCTACTACTGACGATAAGACGGCTGGAGAGCGAGGTGCTGCCAAGACGAGAGACGGCGGAAAAAGGGACGAGGTCTTGTGATCTGCAAGTTTTTATACTGCGAGCTTTTATCTTTTCCCTCCGGCTGGAAAATGGTAACAGAGGAGCAAAGTGCCGTGGGGACTGTAGTAGTCCTTCTCTTCTGAGAACCAGGTACATTCACTACATGATGTTATGATGTGGAGTACCAATAACCGAAAATCATAAAACCATGACACCCCTCCATCTCCAGCACTGTACTTACTTGAAAATACCTCCCCACTCTTCATGCTATAGAAAAAAGTCTGAAAAGGGGCAGGAAAATCAACCACGCTCACCCCAAGAGCACGTCAGTCTTCCTCTTGTATGGAGGAATCTCTTTTGCCTGGGATCATGCAAGCATGGCAATACGTGCTGAGGTGTGAATTTAGTGCTATATTTTCTACAAGCTGTTATGAGACACGTACTTGGTTAAGTACCTACTTTGCACTGATTTCCCCGATGTATGTATGGGACATTGAAAACCAGAAAGCTTGCTTAGCACAAGATGTAATTGTATATGACGTTAGTGGCTGAGGGGCACTTTGAAGAAGTGAGTGTCGCCAAAAGGAATTAACCAACAAAAGCGATCCCATGTGTTTTCTGGTGGTGCCAGAAAGTGGAGAAAACTGGGTGTGAATGTTTTATCTGCAGTCCCACTCATCTACTTATCACCTTGGACAACTGAGTGGGCAACATATTGAAGGTGAAAGATGACATTATTGGATTGGGGCTGCTTACAAGGAACTGCTGTGTTTGTGTGAAACTTGTCTTTCAGCCCTCTCTTACTTCAGGGGAAAATTCATTCCTGCTGAGGGGAACTCTTCCACAGGCTTGGTGGTTGGCAGTTCTGTAAACCTCGAGCTGGCCCCTTACAGGTCTTTGGGAAACACTCTCCGGCATCTGGAGCCTCTAAAGGTGTCCTGCTGGAAAGTGCTGTCAGGGGTGTCTGCACTCTGTGCTGTGGACTCACACGGAGGTAGGGGGCCAGCTCTGTCTAGCAGTAAAGAGAACAAAGTTTTTTATTCACTCAGACTAAGACTCAGGTTTAAAACAAAACTCTAGAAGCAAAACCAGATGAGAGTTATAGTCCTCTTAAGTGTATTGAATAGGTAACTATGCTCATGCTTAAGGGTTTTTTTGATTGATTTCTAAAAAAAATGTTTAACCATAGTTAAAAAAGCTATAGGGTGACTTTTAGACGTGAGACACAGCGAATACAGCAGCAGTCACACAACAAAGAGAGGGAGGGACGTGTGTCCCCCACCTGCTGCTGGCAGCCCTCTTGCTCTGTGTCCATTTCCCCAGCTCTGATGTGGTAGCACTGGTTGCTAGTTATCTTTAGGGAGCTGCTCCTGACTGTGAAAGCCAAGTGTGGAGGTGTCATACAAAACAAGATGTTGGGGTTATAGCATTGAGGCCATTATGTGACAAGACTGACTATTGTGTTGAAATGTTTTATTGTGGACAGAAAGAATGGAAAATGATCTAAAGAATAACCAAGAGTGAGGTATGACCCACCCATGTCCTAGATTCTTAGCAACAATTTTTTGATGACTTTTTACAAATTCAAAGTTTGCAACTGATCTCTGACAGGATACAATCTACATGCAGTTTTGACGAGAAGTAATAATACAGATTATAGTGTTGTGCATGGTTTTTTAGTTAGAAAATTTGACTTTGCCAGTGATTTATGAATTTCCAGCTACAGCCTTTATAATCTTTTGGATTAGGATCAAAACTGAAACTAAATGATCTGAGGTGCCTTTTAGTTGTTAATGCTGTTCATGGCAGTAAATTGGAGGAGAGTACAGGATGGGGCTATAATGGAGTAACAGTAATGCAAGTTATAAGCTGTATTGCTCTTAAAACAAATAAAGCAAGAAACAAAGTAGACCTTAAACAATTTTTGTATCTTGGCACTCTTGCCTCATTTTGGTGCTTACTAGCACAGATGATAAGGATTCCTTCCAACACAAACCAGGAAGTTCAATAGTGTTCATCGCAAAATCCAAGGGCAAGATCGTTTGTGTCTTGCATGGATTAAAAAAACAGAAGCATCTTTCTGCTCTCATCTGCAATGATTATGTGCTTTCAGTTAGCATGAGTCCTTATGGGGAGAACCTGACAAAGTACTACAGTGTACTAGATGCTTCCAAAAGATGTGAAGAGAGGCCTTCCTTTTCATTGTACGGACTCACAGACTCTCTTCATGAATAGAGGAAAACTGTCCTGGGGTAAGGTCTCTCCTTGTCCAGAGGTAACTTACTGTAAAGCAGAGAATAGTAGCAGACCCAGCACCAATTGCAGCATCTGCCCTACTCTGATACTCTCATTTAAGTTACTCTCATACATTCAGATGCTCTTAAATGCTTGACATTTTATTCCACCAGCAGGATTTTCCCAGAAGTTTCATTTTCCCTCTTTATTTATTTATTTATTTATTCATTCATTTTTTTATAAATTGCAAGGAAACCTAGAGTAATTGCATTTTGAACACCACTGAACTTGAAGAGAGTAAGAACCAGATAAGAGTGAGAATTGTTGACCATTTTTCTTGTGTTCTCTTTCAAAAAATTCCCTGATTAAAACAGCTGAAGGCTAAAATTACTCTTATTCTGATTCAGTAAGATGTCATCTTGCCTTGGAGAACAGATGAATCATGAGCTAAGGAAAATCTCACAGCCATGATTGTTGTTTAACTAAGAAGTCAATTCTGATGTGAAAGACTGTTCTTACCCAGGATTTATGCCTGTATGTTACTGTCATTTAGTTATTGTGTGAAAAGTACAGAGAAATGTATCATTTGAAATTAGTTGGAACAGTTGGAGTCACAGGAAGTTTTCTTTTTAAATAGTCTAGATATAGGTGCTCAATATATATGGTATAGGTAGGCCTGGTGAAACAGCTCCGAGGCCTTGCCTGATGCCTTGAACAATTTTTGCAGCTTGGAAAAGTCATTTGAGTCACAGTGGAAGAGTGGCTGCCCTGAGAACATCTCCCCTGCAGTCAGGGAAGCAGAGGTGCTTTTTGACGCTCAAACCTTTGTCTCAGGAATGCTCCTGATGCAGTACGCTTGATGCAGCTCACTGCCTTTAAGCTCTTTTGAGCCCAAAGTGAAAACGTCCGTAGTATTTTGTAACCTCAGTTTAGATCTGATGATGTTTGCATCATTTATTCTGTTGTCTCTCTGAAAAAATTTCAAATGGCAAAATGTGTATTTATATATTACTCTTTCAGCAAAATACTATAATTTTCTACTATTACAACCAAATTTAATTGAAATACTTGAAGTTCATTTTATTACTCTCTATCTTTCTGTGACAGCTCATTATAGTGAGACCATATGTTGTTATAGTTCTCCTTGAAGCTCATGTATTTCTTCTTCAGTTTCCCCAAATGCTGGAAGAAACATCAGCTGGTATTAGGTAACTTAGCTTGATTCCAGTTGTCTTATTCATGCTGAGGAGCAAGTCAGTGTGGAAATAATTCCTGTTTTTATTAGGATTGTTTGTGAAGTTATAAATCTGCAAAGCAGCGTGTAGGGGGGAAACAAAACTGTACTTTGTCTGATCAATGTGCTCTGACATTTCCTCTTTGACACAGTCTGGCTCTAGCCTGGGACCTCCAAAGGCCATGCTGTTCCAGCTGTGCCCCTTGACCAGCCTCCAGCTCCCTGTTTGGACAAGGCTCAGAAGCGAAGCGTGCCTTTTCCCTTCCCTGTTTCCATGGGAGGAAAATTAGGCGAATAGGCAGGAAGGAGAGACACGTCATGCTCCAGCTGATCCCTCAGTGCAGGTAACTAGAGCAACACCATCACAAGAGGCTTGTTTGCTGCCTTTTTACTGAAGTCTGTGGATATTTCCTGAATAAGTCATAATGAAAGCTTCTGTGTGTCAGCCATGACAAAAACAGGTACTTGCTTGTAAAGGTCTTGGTTCCTGATAGTCATCTCTTAGATCTCAACAGTCTTGAGCTCCGAGAATTAGTTATCTGATGGGAGGGCACAAAAATCGTGATCAAGTGTTTGGAATACTAATACAAAGATGCATGTAAAATGGTGCTTTGGAGGAGTTTGACTCTGTTTTGGGCGAAACAGACAAGCTGTAAGCAGACACTATCAATCATGCTCTGCTTTTTAGGGAGGACCTAATCCTAATCTTACTAGTTGCTTCAGAAGTTTATTTAAGAAGGAACTTATTTTTCTCCTTTTCTATTTTCTGCAAGAATGTCACCCTCCTCTCTGTTCTGTGTACACAAAGCCTGTGGTTACTTAGAGGGAGATCACTAGAGGAAAGGTGATGTAAATCAAATAGGAAAACACTTATGAGAATGATGTAGAAGCTTGATTTCTAAACAAACAGCAAGAAACACAAATCAGATCTGAGGACAAGGCTCCTGCTGCCTCCAGCTTGCTCTCCAGAGAGGACCAATTCTGCTTCCTCCTGAGTTAATCGTGTCTGTTTCTTGGTAGATCATTAAACAGTCCAACAACTCTCTTGTTATGAAGTTTTCCCACCTTCACACCCTGGTTTGTTTTCTTTAGATGAGGAGGAATTGAATAAAAAAGTGAAAAATATAATCTCCCTTTGAGTTTTTCTTAACAAATTGTTCTGAAATATCATTTATCTGGAGATTATCCTGATGTAAACCAATTATTTTGCATCTTTCTGAATTTCTCTAGCCTTGATTTCCCATTTTTCAAATTATAAGAATGCTAAGACCACAACTATAGTGTTTTTGAGACAAAAAAAAATGCCGTAGGAAACTTCTTCCCTTCCCCCAACCCCCCACAAATAGAACATTCAGATTTCTCAATCACCTGTTCTGACCTGATATTGATTTCCTTCAGTATTTCTTCTTCCTCCTTAGGGAAATAAATCTGTTTCTGGTATCTATCAGCCATTCTTCCCTTTGATAAAAAGAATTCATATAATTCTTAAGTAATGCTAAATCTTCTGTCAACAAATTAGTCTTGTCATCAGCCATAAGGGGCCTCATGATCTTCTTGGTGACCTCTTGCTTCTAAAATACTTGGGAAAAAAATAGCCATGCTTATTAACTCATGACTAGTCTTGTAGTGTTTGTACTTTCATGTACAACTTTCCATGGTTTTGAGAAGCGAACTGAGTACATTTATATTTTTCTTAGAAGAAAACTGAGAACTTGAAAAAAGCTAACAACTATGAATATGATGGCAGGGGTTTAAGAGAGCAAATGAGTATGTGTATAAGGTTAATTCAATATATGCAGGTTAATTCAGTAAGATCAATAATTTAATGGCTAAAGCACTGATTGGAGATCTATAGGTTGCATGGGATCTGGGACCAAGTTTTTGCTTTTGTCCTACTCTAGATAAGTAGAAAAATTTCTGATTACATGATCAGTTCATTTTCTTCTGGTCAAATAATTATGTATACAAAGTTGATCTCCACTAGAGAGAAATAAGGGTTAAAACCATCCCATCCATCAATACATACGCTCCAGCTCTTGGGTTATTGACTGGTCTTTCTACAGGTTTTGACCAAAAATTTAATCCCAAAGTGTTTTTACATAATAAAGAACATAAAAACACATAAACAAAAACACATAAACAAAAACACATAAAAATACATAATAAAACAGGTTTTGATATATTCTAATAAAAATACAGTTCATTTGAAAAAATGTACCTTTTTTCCCCTTCTTCTTTGTCTGAAGACATCCCTGGAAGTTTTGTTTAGTAGGTCAGGATTTTAGTTTCGTTGTATAAGATCTCTCTCTTGCGAGTTGCTTTGCATGGCTGGAGACATAAACATGAAGAATAGGCTCCATGACTAGAGCAACAGTCTTTCACCTTGGTGTATTACAGTTGGAGTATTGCACGTGTTTTCATATTAGCTCTAATTGATTTTTTTCTTTTGTCATTCTGATTTCACATATACTTAACTGCTACTCCATATACCATTCAAATTCTGTCATGTTTAAAACATCATCTTTTTGTTTACAGTATTTTCCTCTCTTTTATAATTTTTATCATTATTTTTCATTTTTTCACCAATACATTTTCCATGAAAATGTACTGTTTGCTCATAGCTAGCATTTAAATGAAACTGTCCTACTTAATGCTTTGGTAATCTCTGGACTCACTGTGTTGTCCTAAAGCTGCTTAAACTCAAGCCTTATGCTGTTGTAACTTCTGTCACGTTTTCCAGATTGTCAGTGGTGTGGGTTTGCAGATTTACCTCTTTGTCTCCAGTTAGTGTCCAACTGATTCTTAAAAACTCTGTCAAAAATTGCTATCATTTCACAAATTACAAAGGAAAACACTACTCTATACCATGTGCTCAAAGCTATTGCTTGATTTATTTCTTCCACTTAATATGGCCCAGATTATATCCAGTACTTGAATACTCCCATTTCTACTTAGGTTTCTGTCTCCTTTCAAATCCATATTAGTTTATCATTGCCTCCTGCTCAGTTCCATCTACCATCTTACTTCCTTTAACTTGGGTTTTGAACCTCAGTAATTGTAACCAACCGGTCGCAATGTCTCTTGGGATTCCTGTCTCAGTAAATTTTACTTCCATTTAGTACCTGGACATGTTCTCTGCCTTACCCACTCCTTGGATTGCAGTGCCTTGCACAAGGGAGATTTCAAGGAGTAGAGTGGGGAAGTAACTACTCTACTGTGCTGTCTCTTGGCATGGCAGCAGTCAGATTCAAAATTTAATGCAAAGTAATTGCATTTGTTATTCATATAAAATATCAAGCACAGACCTGAATAATTTATTGTCTTTTTTTTTTAAGGAATTTCCTCTTTTCTGAAGTCACTGTGTTGGCAAGTTCAGTTTTCCTGAGTTTTGTCCCAAATGAATGATTGGTTTCTGTTGGTGTTTGGAGAACAAGTTGTCTTTTTTACAGTGTGTTCTCTGACGGGATCTCCTCTGGTGAAAATCAGTAAGGTTTTCATGCAGGGATACAAAAGACACTATTCAGTCCTACCTACAGAGAATTTGGCCACAACTTTCCTAAGTTAATTAGGGCCTATTTTTAGCTAGCTAGTATGATTTATCATTAAAGGTCTCAACTTCTAAAAAATGCTGAGCAGCTTCTTATTTATAAAAGTGTTAAGCAATTATCCTATCTTTTGACATGAATTAGAACTGTGATGTTCAGTACTTTGGAAAATGTATGACTTTACCTTATGTTATCTCCTTACCACCACTGTTTCTGCAACTGTTCTTCCATTTGAAATCCACTCTAGGGCATGGGATTGTTGTCACTGAGATACTGCCTGTACTCAATGTTTCCTTCAGTACTGACCACTCTGATCATGCCCATCAGGTTGAAAAACTTGAAGATGTGGCTAAAGGGAAAGAGAGATGAGGCTGGAAATGTCTGATGTGGAAGACCAAGAGCTGTGGAAGAACTTCTATCCCTTGAGACCATCTGTCCTGTTCCCATGAAGAAAAGGTACCCGAGGCATTCACAGAGAAAAGAGAAAGTCAGCAAGCAAGGAGGAGGCTGACACTCTAACTGCTCATAAGGATGGCCTTGCATGCAAGTGGAAAGAGAGACATTTCCAAATTCACAACGCATTTTGGATGGTGGAACTTTTCCTCAGCGCCCTGTATTTTGCCATGCAGCTCAGAAGGGTGAATGTGTTCTGGAGGGTACATATGATTCAGGTGATTCAAAGCTGCACTGCACCAGAAATCTAATCTACACGTGGATGTAGTGAAATATGAGCCAACAAAAGACAATTTCTCTAATGAAATCCTCTGGAAGGGAGAGCTCACTTGACACAAAACAGTGTTTATATTCTGTTGCTCTAGTCTAGTCTACAGGGTAATTACATTTGGTGGGGTTAACATGTATCAGGGATCTCATTGAAGGTCCAATAACAGTGTTTATAGCTGTCAAGTGTATTGACTGAAAGAGCTGATTGCTATCTCCAGCGTTACCAAGCCCTTTGGGGTCTTCAGTCAAATCATTAAGGACAATGCACATAATAATCACAAGCACTTGGTATCTTCCTGTTAGAGAAGTGTCATTTTTATCTTCTTTTCAAAGCCTTATACCTGTGGCTTCAGTGTGGACCTCAGGAACTCCTTTGGTTAATATTTTCTGCCTTGTCCACAACTGTGCCGAGTGCTATGAGTTCAAAGAAATAATATTTTGAAGACACATAAATGCTTATCCAGAGCAAGAGGAAGGGGAGCAAACACTGTAAAGGGAGTCTGTGACTCCTGTGCTGCTGCTTTCTGAAGAGCTGTTGGATTTTGCAGTATTTGCTGAGCTCTGGTTATGCTCGAATACATCAGTATGGGGAAATAGCTGTCTAATGTAGGAATGCAGAACTCAAGTGCTCTTGTCTCAGCATTTGTATATATGTATTATGCATATGTATATGTTTAAAATGAATGAAACCCTACTTTATATTAAGGGAAAAGATATTCTTGGCAACTTAAATTGGGAAGTAACTAGAGGAAAACGGCTCTCTTTCAGAAAAGTAAGCAAAGTAGGTGCAGGCAGTGACTTTAAATTGGACATTAAACTAATCCAGGGCTATACTTTAATAAAGGCTAGTGCTGGGAATTCTTATGGATTTTCTAGCTCATTGCTGGGATGACAGAGAAATACAATAAATGTTCTATTACTTACACAAGCTGCTGGTTTTCAGAAAATTAGTCACCAGTGACCTTTTACCCTTTGTCTTGCTCTCTTTCTCAGTAGAAGTACCTGATCAGAATCAAATGCAGCACTGGTTTATGATGGCATTCCTCCAGGCAGCACTGGGCTACTTGCAATCACTGTGTGTAAGACTCTTAGCGTAGCATCTGACCATCTTATTTTTCTCATTGTGTAACTGTAATATTGGGGAGGCAGAGGGGAGGGAGGGAGAGGGGAGAAGAGGAAGAAATGAATTTTACTATCATTGGTTGTTGATTTTAACTGTAGAAAAAAACACAATTCTACATTTCTTTCTAAAGGATGAAAGCCCAAACTGTAAAACGTAACCAGTCAAGCTGCTTGCTCAGAATTAAAATCTGACATCCATGATATGGCTTGGTGATATCCTCAGCCTCATAATGCATAGCGATTTTTGTTTGGTTGGTATTTTTTCTTTTCCTGAGTATCAAAACACAATGTTTATATTCCCTACAATGAGGCACACTTTCACTGTGGGGGAGGGGACTATATTACTTGGTGTGTACCAGACCTTTGGTAAAATTATATTGATTAGTTTTCCAGTTAGCAGTGAGACCTCCTTCTGACCCTATTTTCAGGGTCAGTAGATCATAATGCAGAAGCGCTAAGAGACCAGCATCCCTCCCCGTATTAGTTTTTGAAGAGTGTATGGACCAGAAAATCATTTTATATATATAAATATATTTGTAATGTATATATATGTATAATGTATATGTACACAAAAAAGAGTGGGGCTGAATTCTGCTCTTTAAATGCAGAAATAAGATACATGTCAAATATAACAGCATTTTGCTATGGAAAGGAAATTCATCCAGCATCTGCTATGCAGCTTTAAAAGTGAATTTTGTCTGAATCTGCTGGTTCTTTGGAACAAAAAAGAAATACGTTGCAATTCAGTGAGGATAGTTGTGTCTTTGTGAAAGAGGAGCACGCATCTATATTTGAAATTTATCTATTTTTCTGATAGCACTAGCTGAGAACTGTCAGATAAGAACATGGAAAACAGGGCTATGAACTCAACCCCATTATAGGCGCTGAGGATGTCCCATGAGCAATCTGTTGGTTTCCATCTTGTATTGTATGTCAACCATAAATACCTCTAATTAAAAGAGAAATCATTTGTCAAAACTTGCTGCACTTTTCATATCCTACATTTTCCATGGCAGGTGTGTAACAGACAAAGAACAAGGACAACATGAAATACCTAAGGAATGCTTTTAGTTGCTATTTTTACTTGTTATTTGAAGCTTATATTTGAAATCCTTGGTCCTGTAAAAGGATAAGGACTGGAGTCAAGGACTCAGATATCCTCACCCTAACACCAGGACCTTCCAGAATGCTTTTGAACTCCGGTGCTCTCCAAGTGTGCTGTAACTGTAGGAGACGGTGCTATGGGTCCAGGCTGCTCTTTTTGTATTAAGAAGAAGGAGCTTGACTTCTAGCAGCTGCTGCCTCTGATTTTCTGCATTTTCTTAATTAAACTCCAGACTATAAGGAGCTAATTAATATATTCCATGTTAGTTATGAAATCACTGTCTGAGGAAATAAATGACTGGAAAAAAAATAGGGGGAGGAAACGTGAAGCAATGTGTTACAGGCCATTTGTCCCTCTCCTTTCCGCCAGCAGAGGCTCAACAGGTCTTGCACAGAGCGTGTCATCATCACGACACATCCACTGCCTCACGTATTCCTTGACCAAGTGTGGACAGTAGTATGTAGAAAACTATTAGTGAATAGATAGATGCTGTTCTTGCGTTGGCTGACTGGCTGATGGAGATGGTCATCTCTTTATTCCTTTACCTTATATTTGGACAACTCTATGGTTTAGGTCTCCTATGATTCTCCTAGGAATCATGATTCTAGGAGAACCATAGAAATTGGAATAGAGACATGATGCTATATTTATTTATTTATTTATTTATTTATCATGGCAATATTACACAGAATTTCAATATTTTTCATTAAATATATTTATCTATAAAGTGTTCATAAACTCACATTTAAATGGCAAAGTTTGTCTTCTCCACTGGTTTCTCTGCTGTAACAAAAGCATTTTCCTCTTCCTACTAGGATCCTTACGTACCTGGTTTCTTCTCAAAGATTTTCCAGGATTCCTAAAGGTTCCCAGTAATGGCTAAACAATTGCTGTCATGGCCTCCTTGCACCTGCGTGCTAATCAGATCAAATAACTTCCAGAGAGAGTGGGATTTGTAACAGAAGTGAGCTGGCTCCGAAGGACTTGAGTGCTGTAGCGAGCAGCTGGTCCTTCTCCAAATATTCTGGAGCACAGGTATTGCAGAGCAGACTGTCATTGTATCCAGCACATGCACTGTCAGTGTTGAAAACCAGCAGACAGCTGCTGGGTGGATAAAAGTGACCATATTCCGTGCAAACACACTGCTCCATTTCTTCACCAGCTGATACTTAAGGGACTCTTCCTGTTTGTGATGGTTGATAGTCCTTGATGTGTCACAGGGTGTGTTTATGTCACCAAAGTCACTTGCGAGAGCTACATGATTTTCTGACTCGTTTTGCTGCCACATTTTTCTCTGCAAGAATTGTGCAAATATTAATGAAAATATTACTGAATCTACCTTTTTTGTCTTTGTTTCTGCTGCTAGAAAGGAATTATTCTGAGTGTGTCCTTGGCACATTGACTCAACTTTTGTAAAAAATGTTGGATTGCTACCTCCTTCAACAAGCATTTTTTTCTTTCCTTTTTCCCTTTCCTTTTTCCTTTGAGGTTGCAACTAGTTGATCTTTAAGGTCCTTCCAACCCAAGCCATTCTGTGATTCTATGATCCCACATCATTTTGTTCCTGCACAACTACAGATCAGGAGCCAACAACATCTTGCCACAAGTGAAACACAAAAACTTAGCCTTGCTGTCATATGTTCTTCCTGGTGCCAATAGAGGATAATCCTGAGCAGAATTCTGTTTGTCTCAGCATCTCTTTGGAGGAGCCAATTTAGGTCCAGCATTCGGGCAAAAACCACCCATTTTGATGGATGATTTTGCAATGCAAATTTAGTATGAAAAATATTCCTTGTTTGTTTTTTTCTTTTTCCAATGTATTCTACAACGTCTTATTGTTTAAATTCAATTATTGGAATGTAATGATTGCTATCTGAAAAAGTGAATATTGTTGTTCCTTTGTAAAGGCAGCTTTTTTTTCATAAATTCTCAGGAACAACTTCTTCCTTCACCTTTTTCTGTTCTCTAACTCTATGGATAATAGAGTGGCAATTATAGTTATTTAGGACCTAAGCCTGAAAACCCTTAATCGTGTGGATATTCATTGCTCCCACGCTCTACCTATTCCATTGATTGTGCTAGTTTATTTTTGGTAGGATCAAATGAGCGATTATAAAACAAGTAAAAACCACAGAAAGGTGACAGAGTCAATTTAGAGCAGAGACCAGCATTTACATCTTGCTCCTCACGGCTGTTACCCCACATAAGAAACACTCAATCATAATCATTAAAAAGGGTTAGTCCTTTAGAGGCCTGAAATGTTTTTTTTGGCTCTGGAGGCATTTTCTGCCATGCCCCACACTGATTTGTTTGTTGGCCACGTTGCTGATGTTGTAGGATTGGGGTTCTGCCAGCAGTAGCATGCATGGGGACTGCTGTGACCGTGTGGGAGTTGTGTTGAATCAACCAGGCTTACTAAGGGTGGGCTCAGCCCCTGCTGCTGGCTCCTGCTAGTGACTTTTTGACCTAGACTTGAGCTGGGATCCATCCCCAACAGCCTGGGCACTGGTGAGACCGGCTGGGAGCCCTCCTGGCCACCTTTAGCTCAGGGCTGATGCCTGCCTGCCTGCCTGGTCCCCAGCCTCATGCAAGACAGAAGAAATGAGGCAGCATGCTGGCATTGAAACCAAGCAGCAATAGGAATGGGCCCCAGCCAGAAAAAGTATGAATTTGAACCTAAATCACAGTCCAAACTTTCCCAAAGGGAATGTTTAGATGCAGAGCCATCTCTTAAAATAAATAATGAATAAATAAGGTCCTGTATAGATTTCTAACTGTGTCACTTTATTAACACTATAGATTTTTCAGACACAGAGAGGCTGTAAGAATTGCATAT
Source organism: Numida meleagris (assembly GCF_002078875.1). Lineage (NCBI taxonomy): Eukaryota > Metazoa > Chordata > Aves > Galliformes > Numididae > Numida > Numida meleagris. The sequence continues at coordinate 63,102,221 of NC_034412.1, read as the reverse complement.
ACATTTCATTAGTAGGGAATTTATGGCTACAGGATTGCACTTAAGGTTTGTGCTAACGCTTTATGCAGCCTTTTGACCCAATCCCTTCACTATATTCTGCCCCAATATTATTTTTCATAAGTCAGGAAACATTTTCCATATGTTTTGCAGCATTATCCAAAGGGAGTTTGCAGCTGTACTGCTCATACTTTATCATGTTCATACTGACTGAAGTGCAGACCCCTCCTAGTGACAGTACCCATCTGAAAGATCATAACAACGCATTTTTGGCACATTATTGTTCTCCTTTTGTGTCAAGCCTCCCCCACAGAACAAAATTGTTTCACAGTTTTTATTAAAATTTACTATAAATGAACAGCTGAAAAAATAAACAGAAAAGTCTGTGTGTATCTTATTTACTGTCATCACAAAAAGAATATCTGTGCTGGAACATTATAACATAACCTAACAGCCAAAACTAACTTACAGAAATAAGCAGAGACATTAGAGAGGTTGAAGGCCACAGGAGTTCATTATTTTCAGTAAGCTTAAAAGGCAACAAAGGGGGTGGAAGAAAGAAGGGGAAAAAATGGCAAAAGAAAAGTTATGAAGGTACGTGGAAGCAGGGGAGCTGCTTGGGGGGGGAGGACTGAAGTAGGAACCTCTGTGACACAGGGCAAAAAGGAGTGGGTGTACCAATACCCAGATCACCGAGCTTTCTTTCCACAGACAAGAGAAGTCTCTGAGCCCAGCTCTCCTGTGGAAAAACACATTGACCTGAGAAGCTCTAAACAAAAACCAGCCCAAGAGTTATTTCAGCTGACTGTGGCCCTCCGCTGTTTGATCGTAACATCTGAGCTCTGATATCCCCAGTTATTCTCTAGGAGACATGAGTTTGCTCCTGTAAATATGGCTTTCAGGAACTGTGTGTAGACTGAAAATGCAGTTTTGGGGGAGAGATTTTTACAGCCATGCTGAGGATGAAGCTGAGATATGGTCTGAGGAGCTGGACCTCTGCTGATGGCTTCTGTGCCTCGCTGTGCTCGTGCGTGATTTCAGCAGGTCTGAACCTGATCTTCTCAACACGATTCAGTGGAAGGAGATTGCTAATCATAACTGGAAGCAGATAGAGCCAAGAAATCAGTTTTAGTAAATCCCACTGAACTCTGTTATGGCGGATAGACAGTATAAAAGCTCCCCATGAGTCTGCTAATGAAATGCCTGGCAAAGCCAAAAAGGGCAAAGAAAAAATAGGAATCACAGCTGCAATATCAGCTTGAATAATAGAGCTAGGAACCAGAGAGTAATAAAAGATGAGCAAGAGGTCAGAAATAACACAATATGAAGGCAGAAGGGAGGAGAGGAATGGTTTCCAAAAAGTGAGGCAGAATAAAAAAAAAACAAGTGTTCTGTGTCCCATGAAATGCTACCATGAAATGATTCAAAAGAGGAAAATCAAAAACTACTGTGAAAGCAAAAAAAATCAGTAATTACATGAAATCCATGAACTATAATTTTTCATCTTTCTGCTTTATGCTGGGAACCAGCTCTTTTGTGCCAAGTCACTAAAATGGGTCTGAAAACGGACAGTTATTTGTCATTCCAAGTACTCTTTTGAACACTCAAACACCCTTTTTTGTGCTTTTTTTTCCTCCCTCTTTCTTCTGGAAATTTTGGCACATGATTTCTCTTTTGCTCAAGCCATGATCTGCTTGCTGGGAAATAATTGTTTAAACTTATTTTATGAGTTTTATTCATCACTTAACGTAATGGCAAGGGAGCAGTGTTGGGCCCTCCTTCCCTCTGCCAAGGTGATGTGGAGGTACAAATCACAGGAAGGGCACAGGCAGTGGCATTTTGCTCCCTAAGCTCCATCAATATTCTCTGACTCCATTGGATTTCTGGAAATCAGTGGATCTTAGTCCTTTCTTTCTTCTGTGCTTCCAAGCACTAAATCAGATGTCGACTGCTCAGGTTTAGTGCTTGCATAAAAACCTGTTGTATGCTCCTGTAACAGTATATTCCAGAGCAGGTAAAATGACAATGCTTTTTGTTAACCACTTGCTGCCCCTATGGAAATTATTCACTTCAAAGATAATAGAGTAAATAAACTTCCTTCAAAATAAACTTCAAAAACAAAGATAAGATGTACGGTGAAGAGAAGGGAATAAGCAATGTAAAAATGTTGTGCAAGTTAGCTAATGGTATATACACATTTCATCTTCTTTGATCAGCTAACCACTTCTTCACATTTCACCTGCAATTATAACTCAGGTTTTGTTACTTGCAAAGGACAAAAGCCTAGAACTTATGTAAGACTTTGAAGTACTATTTTAACCTTGTAATCAGGTTTTATTATGTTGTCCTCGAAACATTCCCTTATTTAAGAAGAATATACCGATGGAAGCCTTTACAGAAAGTACTTTTAAAGGTAGAAAGACGTCAGGGTTAAAATGAAAAGAAATACAAAATAGTTTACAATTATCTATATTGAAACGTATGCCTTCTAATATAATCTGGACGTAGTTTGCTATTCAGACACATTGATTTAACAGCAAAATTATAAATTCCATCCACAGGTGGTTCCTCTGTGGTGTGAACGGAATGTGTATATAGAGCTCTGTCAGACAACTTCCACACACTGCAACTCTGGAATTGAAAAATGAATAAATCTGAAATTCAGCACCAGTGCCATGTGAACATGTAAGTACATTTACGTAAAAACAGAGTCACTGGTTCATCCACCTCCCTGGATGTGGCCATGGTGTTGGGCTGCTCTTTGCACCATCCAAATTTTGGTTGTCTCCTACCTATGTGCTGGTGTGTGAGACTATTTGCATTTCCCTGCTTAAATCCAAGTGCTTTCACACTGCTGATGGGATTGGACACCCAGCCCTCCTGGCAGCCTATCTGTTACCTGTCTGTACGTTTGTGCAAATTAAAAACCAGTCATGACATATTGGCTGATAATATTATCTTTGCAGCCTTGGGGAAACAGCTGAAGAAGGAAAATGGGTTAAGACAGAAATGCCTTGTTATTAAGACAGCTATTTCTGGAAACAGTGGGGGCAGAGATGCTCCTGGTGTAGGTAAATGCCACATAATTCCAACAGAGATGAAGAAGAAACTGTGAAATGACTGTTTCAGGTAACAGTGACTGCCATTAGTTTTACACTGTATTACACTGTCTTTTCCACAGGGAACAGTATTATAATGCCCCCTGTTACCCACATGCATTCTTTTAATGCCAAACAACTACAGATAGACCATTTTAGGAAAAGCCACTCATGATTTGAGGGAATTCAGAAGATTTGCCATTTGGGTATTTTTGTGTACTGTTTATGATGAGCCATTTTTGCATGCAATTCGTACAAATTGCCAAAGTAAATGCTTGATACATTGACTAAAAAGAGTATGAAGCTTTGTTTTTCTCATCTACTATGCTTTGCAGCTGAATATTTGTGTCTTAACCACTTTATTTCTTTCTTTTCCTTTTTAAAAATCTTTTTCTTGTGAGAGTTTTTGTTGTTTTTCTTTTTTTTCCAATTGCAAGAATTGATGTAGAAAGCTTGATTTCATTCTATATAAATAAATTGAAAATCTCATAGATACAAAGCCAGGCTACCATACATACTTGTGTCTGTTCTCTCTTATTACAGTATCCCATGCTTTTCTCTGTCTCTCAGTATAATGTTTGCACACATAAAAATGTTAACACACCTATAAAGGACTGATATGTTGTACTCAACTTTGAATGCTATCGAAGTTTAAAGCTCAATAAAGTGCTTTAAAATCAAATCATCATGCTTTTAAAGGAGCTTTGCCAAGCTAGGTCTTGGCATTCTTTTCTCCCCGCTAACAACAAGCGTGTGGCTTTCGGCAGACTTTGCCTCCCAGGAGTGTGTGCCGCTGGGTACCGTGTGAACGACTTGGAGACAGAGCTGTGGGTGTTGCGATAACTTAGGAGCAGGTTCTCATAGAGATGATGCACCACAGTAGGTGTCAGGTTTATGCCTGTTTTTAAGGACAGCCTTTCAAAAAAGGCTGCTGAAACCCTACCCTTGAATGTTTAATATACAGTGGAAATGGGATAAAAATGGAAAGGTAAAGTTGCCCAGAAGTCTTGAGCCAAAAAGGAAAAAAAAAGCATTTATTTAGTGTCTACGTGTCAGTGCATTGTATGTGAACAAATATGTAAAAGACCTTTATTAGACAAGAGAAATCTGACAGGGTTCTGAGGCTTAGACTCTAAATAATAAACTGAAAGCAAATACAATAGCTAATCCAAGAAAAGCATTTTTCATAGCTTTGAAATGAATCATTTCATAATCAAGGAATTAAAATCTATTCTGTTCTTAAATTGGATAAATAAGTACCTGACCAATGACAATTATCAGCAAAGTATTTATTTATATGTATATATATATAATACATATTTGCCTGACTAATATCTGTTGTGGAATGTAATGTAAAATGTGGTTCCTTTTTTAATCGATGGAGACTAGTTATATTAATTATTAAAGAGTAGTTTCTATTTAATATAAACATATCTAAAAGCAGACAGGCCATAAGAAAAAGTACAACTAACTATTTCAATGATCAGGATACCCCTTTAAATGAATCACAAGTGAAAATTTAAGGCAGTGGCTTGAAAGCTTTTCTGGCTGTTACTGGTTGTATGTCCTGTATAGTTCTGAAACCAAGTAGAAAAGACACAAAGTTCTTGTGTTTTTTTGTTTTGTTTTGTTTTTTTGTTTTAAATTTCATGCATTTATTTTAAGAAGGGAAAACACTGGAACTGTCTATTTAGTTGAAAGCCTAATCCTATAGACTTATGTGGCCTCATTACACAGTCTGGAGGTCCAAGACTCGGCACCAGAGCCAACACATAAAAATGACCATTTGATAGATGAGAACCAGACAGAAGAAAAGAAGCTTTTATATGTATGAGAATTTGTCAGCCTTCTCTAATGCTCTCTTTCAGCTAATTTTTGCCAGTGAGGAGTTCAGCTGATATGGGAAGTCAGGGAGAAGAGGACGATGATAGCTGAAGAACAGCTTTGCTTTTTTAGCTCATTGTGCAATCACAAAAATAGGATCATCAAGGCCGGTTTCTCAGGTTGAAGTTTCAACCAAACCTTGAAAAATCCCTCTTTTCATCTGAATCACATACAGTGTAATTTCTCAAGCTTTCAGGGTCTTTTTCCCACCTACTGTCTAAATAAAAATGAAACTCCATCATTCTCATGTTTTGTTTTGTTTTGTTTTCGCTATCAATAATAAGATAAGACTTAGGGAGGATCAGGACAGCAGTAACTATTCCCAGTGAAATAAACTCATTATTCAATACCATTTAATATTTTTTTCTTAGGTTTTCTTTCAGGAGCTTTAGCAAGAGAGAGATGTCTGCTCTTCCCTGGAAACATGCCATGATCCCAGCACAGATCTGGATGCAGCATTGTGTGTCAAACCAAGCACTGTTAAAAAGAGCGTGTCAAGTAAGTTCTGATTCTGTGTAGACGTTGTCTCCTTAGGTGAGTTTGGTATTTGACACTGATACAATGGAAAGTGATCTTCAGTTCTTGATATTATTTAATTGAATCTACTTCACCTGTTTAATGGGTCTGTAAAATGGAGTAAGTGCATGTGTTTTTGGCTTCATGAAAAAGAGCATGTGCTGTTGTAAAAAATTATGCTGTTGAACAGAACAGCAAGTGCCTTATTTACTTACTTTTTATTACTGGAGGATGGCTTGGGGAACATAAGTGGTTTATGCCGCAGGTCAGAATTCATGCGTGTGGAGCTTTACAGTTTGCAGAATCCTTCTGCTCAGCCAACAAATGAATTATTCCCAAAACAAGATTGAATAAGTAGACATTATGCTTCTACTGCCTTTGTCTTGGCTTTGTTTTCTCAGTCACTAAATAAGGCAATGAAAGACAAATGTTCTTCACTGGCATGGGCTGGCTAAAAGAGGGCTGGAATGAATCGTTGGGAGTAGGCAGGTCTGGCAAGGACAATTCCCTCTGGTGTAGTTTCTTTAGTCCTGAGGTCCCACCTCCCAGCACTGAGTAGCTGGAGGCGGTCAACCATTCTTGAACCCCAGCTTCACTGTTTAAATCTCATGGTATAATTATGTGCATGTTATCGTAACCAACAGGATTACAAGAGACGGTTATCAATATATACAGTTTTGAAACATACTATTAAGACAAGTGAGTAGGAAAAAAAAATAAATTATGATTTTAAAGCTGTGTATGCATCTGCTAAGCACATTGGAAAATGCTAATATTTCACTTCAGCTCCTCAAGTGATTTTCATAAGTAGTTTAAGACCATAAGTGAAGCCAGGAATTAACTCTCAACATAAGTGTGTAAGTTGCTAAACCGAAGTAGGAGGAATGAGTGTCATCTTTTTGGCATGGGTACAAATGTATAATGTGCTGGGTTTGCACGCAGTACAATACATCCTATAATTGTTTGGATTACTCTTTGTCCATAGGAATTTAAGTATTCATTTTCTATTATAATAGTTAAAGCATGAGAATATTTGAAAGTACTCTGTGTATTTTCAAAAAAAAAAATCCAACATTCCACGAAGGGGCTGTAACGAAAGGAATTCTCCCCAGGTTAATTCAGTTCCTATAAAGGAAATATTATGTGCTATACACCTTTATTAGGAGCTATAGTCAACCAGAAGAGTGAAATGGTTTCCACACAGTATTATAGATTATGATGATTTTACTGGGTATCACACATTATAAAATTGCTGTGCCTTTTTAACAAGCTAGTGAACCTTTAAGGATGTAAAACCCTATACCAAAAGTGCTGGAGCAAAACAGGAAGACCATTGGGATTATTTTACGAACGTTTACAATGAATGACTTCATTTACAAGTTATTTATGACTATAACATCTGAAGGTCTGGTGAAGGATTGGCTGCACAAACTGATTTTTATAAAATGATTATGCTTTGCCCCTACGTGATGTTTGTTTGTCATTGACAATGCAGTTCTATAGTAGTTCTTCTGGCGCTATTATTGTGTGGGTTTTGTAATGAAAATCTACAAAGATATAATTTGCAGGAAATTTTTACTTTTAACTACTTTTCAGTTTTCTTTCATGTAAAGTACACTGCTATAGAAACCTCTGACACAAAATTAAATAATAGTGAAAACTACAGACGCAAGCCCTTCAGCAGTTCCCAGGAAAATGTTCCTCATTTCCACACAGCAGCCTGTGAATCAGTTTGTTTATTTTTTGTTTTTTAAAGGTACTTTAAAACATCTATCTATATTGAAAATGCGTAGAAGAATTGCTAACTCATTGTAGGACAGCCTCCTGGCTTAATGCCATGCTGTTTATACAGTGACTCTGTTGGGAGGTCTCTTGGTCTAAAGAACATGAAATTAGGCCCAAGGTAATCTTCAAGCTCAGATCCAAAGCCACAGAAATAATTACTAGTTTACAAATACAAGTATCTGTGCTGATGTGCTTACCTCTCTTAACTTGTCACTGTTTGAGATTTTTTAATGTGAGAACGTGGTACTGCAGTCCTTAACTTCTAACCACAGACAAATAATTTTTTATTAGAAAAGTGTAAATCAAATGTCTTCTTAACTAAATGCACTTAAGAAGCTGAAGTCCTATCATTTCTTGCACTTCTCCCATACTCTCCATTCCACACGTACAGCCAACAATGCTTAATGCCGTATGAAATGAATAGCAATAACAATTTGACAAATCCCACAAAATCTATGATATTTATTAAAGCCTAAAAGTCTGGACTAACATCTTGGCAATTGTTAAGTTTCTTTGCTTAGACAAAACATCTTGATGCAACAACAGACGTTACAGAAGATTATTATCCAGCAGCAGGAGCAGTTTGCCCATGTTTTGCAAGGGATTTTTCTACCTCTTTAACATATTTAGAATGGTCTAAGGACTTCAGAGCACAAGAGGTGTGGTGGCAAGGATTCCTAGTAGATGTGACATGTTTGAAAATAGAGAAGGTACAATAGATCTTAACTTCCAGAATAATTATATGGTAATGTGCATTTCTGCAGTGCCTATAAATCACACCTAAAGCAGCAGAAGCAGATTTAGTGGCAAAAGGAATATGCGTCCCATAAAAATATTATGATAGCAGCAATTCTGATGGTGACAGAACTCCAAAAAGAAAGTGCTGAAGTATGAACTGAGCTGAGTAGAGGTACACATGCAAGGCCAGGGGTCACCCTGGGTTCCCCTAAGTACCTTCAGCTTCAGGAGTTGTATGGGGCAAGTGTGAGTTTTATGCAGCAGTCATAGCCCAATCAGGAGTTTTATAAGTATGTGGGGACGTGCCATTACAGTTCGCCACTTGTCAGTTCTGTTTGAAGGTCGAGAGATGCTCCCTCCCTCCTCCTCCCTGGTCATGCCCATGTCATTGTACTCTTCCCACCTACCGCTGGGGAAAGGATGTTTCTGCAGCTTTTCTGCTGATGCCAGTCCCTGGAGGCAACATATGGGAATAGGCTGTTGTCAGTTCTACAGTGCTTCCAGAAAGATCTAAAGGAAAATGCCAGAAAAGTTCCCAATAGTCACGTCAAAGGAATCCTATTTCCCCTCTATAGCAGAAATCAGGGGCCTTTATTTAAACAGATAAAAGGTCTGAAATAATGATGGGAATTCAGAAGGAAAGCCAGGATGAGTATTAGGACAACAAAATATAGCTCTTTCTGCTTCTGCCAATATCCTGTAATGAAGGATTCAGTCCTGAATTTATTTTCAGGGGGATTAAAGATCAAAAATACAGGTGATGGACAGAGCAACTGTAAGTAAAAGGCGCATCCAGCCCAGACAGCCCATCAGCAGTAGTCTGACAGCTGACAGATGTGGGGAGCCCGTCCAAAGCAGCAAGCACAACTGGCTGCAATGTCTGCCAGCGTACCACTGCTCCTGTTGAGAAATATATCTTCCAGAAATGTAATGTCTCTGCCCTGAGCCAGTGTAGAGAGCAATGAGCTGAAGTGTTGTCTAAGGGCAAATCGCTTCTTATCACACATTTTAAAGTAATGTATAATTGTTTTATTTTATTGTGGTTTTATTATTGGTCACATCTGTCTGTGTCTCTCAGACCACTGAAAGAGCCAGCACAGTTATACACTACCAGACTATCAGAAGTACCGAGAACCTCCTATCATATGGCATTTATTTATGGATGGATTTTTGAAATGCCTTACTACATTAGGTGTCAAACTTTCTGAAAATTGACTCCCCTACTCAGGAATCAAAAAAGACCCAAAAATATGAACTCAGTGCTGATTACTGTGCCATCCTAAAAACTCTCAGTATACCATCCAGCAGCCCTGCAACCCTGTTTGTCCAGGCACTACCCATCCACCTTGCCTCCCAGCGGTTTAGCAGGCTCAATAATATGACGACTAACAACATTTAATTTTCCTGACAGCAAACATGGCTCTCTGGGGAGGGTAAATAAGCCATCTGGACATTGCAAAGTGTATGTATCATCTTGGTTTTCTTCCTGACGTTATTCTGTATGTCACTGTTCTGAGTTTTCTGCTCTCTAGCACAGTAATGATAAACTTGATTAGCCTAACAGCTGTCCTTAGGAGGATGATGACAAAAGAGAATCTATCCCAGCCTCCTAAATAACCAGTTTAAACTTTTAGAATGATGTTTGGGCTTTCCACCATGAATGCACATAGTGAACTTACTGAAAAAGCTTCATTGTATGTTATCTTGACATCTATTTTATGCATCTGGGAAGATGGGAAGATAGGTTCCTGTAGGATAGTTTGAGGGCAATTGTTTCAGAAATTTATTATGCTATAGTACAGATAGTTGCTTTTGGTTTTTTTTCTCCTTCCTTCTCTATCTGCTTTTCCTCCTTTTCTTTCTCTATTTCTCTGGTACATTTGTGTGAATAAAAAAATTTGCATAAGGAGAAACCTGGATAACAAAGATTATTGTTTCTGTAATCAGCTTGTGAAGTCCTAACCTTGTAGTCCTTGAGTAAACAAAACTGAGGTGGTATGGAAAGGCTGAGCACTAGGCATGTATTTCTTTGATGTAACCTTTGGCAGAGGCTCTACCTCTACTTGGATATAAATAATGCACATAGACTCTACTTGATTAATTAGGGATCAATAACTTCCGTATGTAATACAGACAACAGCAATATATATGAGTGTATGTGCTACCCAAGTGTTTGTTCTGCAAATCAGTACTAAAACTTCAAAGAGCATCTTAGGGTGATTTTATACACAACCAGCATGATGCATTAGGTCTTTAACTGCATTAACCTTTTTTCCTGTTTACAAAATGATATGCTTTGTTTATCTTACAAGTGTTGTAAAAATATTACTTAGCAGTAATAAATATAGTCCTGATAAAATGATACTACTTTCCAGATCTGCTAATCTGTGTTAATGCTGCTTCAGTACGGGCCCTGTAACAGCTGTTAGAATTTTGTCCCCTGTAGGTCAGAGAGAGAAGATGGGAAAATCCTTAATAAAATGTTGTTAGAAGCTACAGGTGGGAAATAAAGAAGCTCTTGTGACCTGTAATCTTATTCTCTCATAAAGTCACAGAGTGCACAGCAGCTTCTGTGGCTGAAATTAGACAACACGCTAGCGGCTTTTCAATCTCAACTTTTGCAGTTCAGTTATATCATTTTCAGTGAAGAACAAATGAAGGATACAGCAAGCACTGCCCCTGACCTTCCTTGCTGTTTTTAATAAGCACATTCAACAGCATGAGCTTCTCTGTCTTAAATGAATTACTATATATCCATGCATTGGAAAGAAAGTATGGCAGTGTTTCTTCTGTATACATTCTACTACCAGATTTTAATTAACTCTCAGCCTCAGGTAAAGAAAATATGCTAATTTTAATAGTCTTATAATTACTGTGGGCCAGATTCCACCACCCAGCTGCTGACTGGTGCCCAGTCCTGCACAGAGCCTCATTCTAGCCTCAACAGGACCAACCTGGGAGGGTGAGTCTACTGCCATCAGAATTTCCTTTCATAAGGCAGGATTGCAGGAAGGAAGAAATGGAAAGGTGTAGTAGGTAGAAATCAAGAATGAAGCAGTGAATTGATTATCTATTACCAAAAATATATTATGCTATGGAAACAAGTTCGTTGCAGGAGAGTTGGACTAGATGACCTTTAAGGGTCCCTTCCAACTCAAACAATTCTAGGTTTCTATGATATTTTTAAGTTTTGAATACTTTATAATCATCTTCCCATAACTGGATTTTGTTATTCTGTTTCATGTTTATATGGACAACACACGCTATTTGGAGACTGCGACTCTCACAGGCCTCGCTTTTCCATCTTCTCGTTCTTTCTTTGTGGTATCTCTTTTGCCTTTCATCCAACTTTACCACTGTGGAGTATGAAAATGAATCTATTTTTTTCCATTGCATTTGTTAAAAGCAAACAAACAAGAAACAACAGTACAAGATAATATACAGGGCGAAATGCAGCTCTGTACACTTCTGTAGTAATCTTTTCCTATTATTTTTATTAGAGTACAAAACAACTTGTTTAAAAATACTCAGTCAATGCACTATAGAAAACAATCAAATATTTACTGCTTGAAAGCCATAATAATTTGTTTAAATATAATTACAAGCAATTACTTAGTAAAATGATAGAGGAGTGCTGAAATATGATATAGAATGGTATAATTAATTGGTTCCAGCTGCAATAAGTTGTCATTTCTGAAAATTTAATGTCATCAAGGCTCTTTTTCCAATAGCACAAGGAGCACTATTGCTAATAGACTTCAGAGCTTGAAATAAATAAATCTTTGGAATCCTGTTGCATCTCTTGGGGTGTGACATTTGACAGTCTTTTATAGTGCAGAACGAAACAAGTTTGTGAGCTGGAATTCAATTGTGGTGTATTGATTCCTTGCATCAGTCATTATTCCCTGCTGATTGACAGCTGAAAATTGGTTACGTTAAGTATTTCATATGTTATATTGGCTGACATTTGCTTGCCTGCTCCTGTGTCAATATTGTTGTAAAGATCTCCAGCTCTATGAGATAGCAATATACACTGACTGTGGCTTTTGTGTGATGTTCCAGTGTTTTTCCTGACATAATTTAAGACATATTAAAAACCAGCAGCATCTTCCCTCTTGAGAAGCTTAATGCCAATATTATTGTCTTCCAAGGGAAGATCATGTATGCTCATAATCGGGTGCTAATTTCCACCCATACGCTCATGTTTAGGCATTAGGCACTATAACTGTAAAATTGAGCCTGCTTGATTGATTCATGTCAAGCCTCGTCTCGGCTCCTGCAGTGGAAGTCATCCAGCTGACCCTTTTTACACTAAAAGAAGAGATTTGTGTTCCTTTCTTTCACCTGGAACCATCAAATTGACTGAATAATCTGTAATACATTAGTGCTGACATTTGTTAGGCAAGAATTAAACAAGACACAGTAATCATTCCCCTGAATAAAAATTGTGTTTGATTTCCAGCAGAGTTCTATTAAAAGGACGGCAGAACCCCATCTCCTCCAAAATGGGAAATGGTGAATATTTTCTGTGCTAATGAACTGAATTAACACTTTAATGACACATGGACAACACCTAGCCACTCATAACAGAAGCTTCTGAGTTTTGGAGGGAGATGTGGATCCTGTGCCTGCCTGGACCACTATAGCAAGCTCCCTGAAAATCTTTCACATGAACATCCAAGGGCGTGCATAATAAAGTTTGACCATTTTCATAGAGATAAAAGGGAGAATTATGGCTATTCTACAGCTAGGGCTGAATAACCACAGGAAGAGCAGATCCTAAAGTCATTAGAACAGAATTCCCTAAAGAATGAATAGGAAATATTTTCAACTTAGATTAATACTAATGCAGCATTGATTCCTGTCTCCTCCATAACAATACAAAGCATGAGGCTGGTGCTTTATATGAAAGTCTGTGCAGATGTATTGACATACAGCTAGTGTGGCCAGAGGCAGATCTGATGCCTTTGAGGTCCCAGTGTTTTGACAATGTAGAGGAAGCACGTTATGGAAATGGCCTTTTTCTCTCCACCAGCATGCCTGGGAGAGTAGGGGAGCATCACTGTTTTGCTGATACGCCTCTGGGATACCCACAGAGTGTTGCCTTGGCACAGAGACATACGGGCAATGTAGGTAAATGAATGACATGAAAGTGGGAAAAAAAATCTGTGAATTAAAAGACCTGGAGTGGGTTTCTCATGCCCTAAGCAAATGAAAATAGGGACCAGGTTAGGTTCAGATTGCTGGGATCCTCATTGATAATGCTGCTGCTGCTGCAGTAGCAAGGTTACATTTTCCCTTTGCTTTGAGCTGGGTAGCACCACTCTAACTCAAAATACAAAATCTGGTAGGAACTGCAGTTCAGTAAAAGCACAAGGCTTATTACCACCTGAGGCCTTTAAAGGAGCAGGTGAACGAGGGTTGGTATGTGCAATCAATCTGCGTGGTGGCACCTGCTGCTTGTTGTATTTAGGGAAGGTGCCTGGTGAAGGAAGATTTTCAGGAGGACTATCTGCTGCCTTGGGTGGCTGGAGCTAGTGTTCCTTCAGCTAGTATCTTGTCAGGGGTGGGAGAACACAGAATTCAAGACAAGGGTGCTCACAAGAAATTCATTGAAATAGGAAAAGTGATGTTAAAAGGAATTTATTTGAGCCCCTGATGGAGATGTCAGCTGTCACGGTATTGTCTAAGGGTCTGCGTCCGTGACAGGGGGGGACAGGCCCAAAAGAAAAAAAAAA